>NW_025229421.1:0-23211 GCF_018294505.1 Triticum aestivum | reverse complement strand
TTCCGGCGAACTCCGGCCACCCCGCGCCCTTCCCTTGGTTCCCCTGGATGCGCGCGGGCACGGGCTACCTCCTGTTGTCCTCGACGCGTCGATCCGTCGCCTCTGGCGCAACTCCGGCAGACGACGCCGCGGTTTGAGGTCGCCGCCGGCCAAAACTCCGGCGTGCTAACAGTCAACGTCATTAGCCGCTAACATCTCCGCTAATTACCCCCTGGTGACACCGACTGCTGGGCCCCACGGATAACTAACCCCAGAATTATTTTCTGTTTAGTTTAGATTAAGACGGCCGGCCCCACACATCAGTTGACCATGCCACATCAACGTTGACCTGGCCCCATAGGTCAGCCTCTATTCCTGCCCCGTTACACTGACACGCGGGTCCCACTGGTCAGGTTTGACCAGGGGCAGCCCAGTTGACCTGCTGACCGCAGGCTTATGTCATGCTGACGCAATAAGCTATTTTCTGGATTTAATTTATTTTAGAAAATCCAGAAAATTGCCTAAACTTCTAAAAATCATAGAAAATCAACCGTAACTCCAAATGAAATAATTTATATATGAAAAATGATCAGAAAAATCCAATCTATCCATCTATACCTTTTTCATGCATGTTAGAACAACTTATAGCTACTTTTTAGGACAAATCAAATGTATGGCATTTAAATAACCATACGTGGAGTTTGAACTTGAACCTAGTGTTCAAACCAACTCCATTTAACTTGTTGCTAGTTGCATTAGCTCAATCAACAGCATATTGCCATGTCATGATCATGCATCATATTATTGCATCGCATTGATTGTGTTCTTCCTTGTTTGCCGGTAATTGTCCCCTCTCAGTAGACGACGTTCCGACGATGTGATCGATGACAATGATGAAGAGCTATACTATCTTCAGAAGTGCCAGGAAAGCAAAAAACCCTTGTTCATTCTGATACAATCCCACTCTCTCGCTCGTGCTCTCTTTTACTGCATTAGGACAACACCGATTCAACTGTTACATGCTGCGGTAGCTGAACCCTTTCCTCTGCATGACCTATCATTGCCACAGTAAATAGATGAAACCCACTAGCATGAGTAGGAGTTGTTTGAGCCCTGTTGTGCCTACTCATTCATGCTTGTTGTCATGCCTTCTACTGCTTAGAGTTGAGTCAGGTCTGATTCATCGGGAATGAATATGAATGTGGTGAACATGTCCTACGTTTGAGACCTAAGTGTGTGAACACGATTTGGTAAAGGTAGCGGTGAGAGGCCATGTAGGAGTACATGGTGGGTTGTCTCATTGCAGCCGTTCTCAGGAACTGAGTTCTGTGTTTGTGATCCATGAATAGTTACTACCACACATTGGGTTCCGGTAACTCGGCCCCTCTCAGCTTATTAATCAACTCGATCTCTGTCCAGGAGTTGCAACTAGTTTTTGGTGTTTGTAGGTAGTGTTAGTAGTCTACCAAGTGGCACCCGGTATAGGTGGGCTTGGGACAGACTAGGCACAGTGGCACGGTGTACCAAGTGGCACCTGGATGGTGGGCTTGGGAACCCTGCTCACATCTTTTGGGGCCGTGAGCGACACCCCGGCCGGATCTCCTTGTGGATGGAACCCGAATAGGCGATAAACCTGGACTAGAGACTTGTTGGTTAGTCAGGTCGTGGCCGACTCCCTCGCCAGGATTCCGCTTGAAGGTTGCCGAGATACACGACGTGTACATGGTCGTAAGTGGCGAGAGCGTGTGTGAAGAAGTACACCCCTGCAGGGTTGTCATTATCTATTCGAATAGCCGGATTCCTCGGATATGGAAACTTGGACCCCTTGCATAGTTCATAGACAAGTGAAAGTGGATACTCTAAAATGTGCAAGATAAGCGTGAGTGCTATGGATGGCCTTCTCGTAGGGAGACGGGAGCGGATCCATAGTGGTGTATTGATATGATGAATATGTGGACTCGTGTGCGCCACCTCAAAGGAGTTACCAGCAGTCGTAGTTCAGGATAGCCACCGTGTCAAAGCTGGCTTGCTGCAGTCAAACTCCACCACCCCCTTTATTGATACTGATGCATATGTAGCTAGTTCTGATGTAAGTCTTGCTGGGTACATTTGTACTCACGTTTGCCTATTTTATGTTTTGCAGAGAGACTCAGTCTCGCTAGTAGTTCCACGTGGACTTCGACGTTTAGCTTTTTACCTCAGCTACGATCTTGTACCCTTGGGAGGGTCTTGTAGATAGTCAGGCTTCTCAGCCTTCTTCATTTGTAGTTGTCTATACTCAGACAAGTTAAGCTTCCGCATGTGCTTGTTGCTTATATGCTCTGTATGTTGGGTCATGAGACCCATGTTTGTAATATCTCGCTCCTCGGAGCCTAATGAATAAATACTTGAGTCGTAGAGTTATGTTGTGGTGCCATGTTGTATTTACACATATCGAGCATATTGTGTGTATGATTGAAATGCTTGGTATGTGTGGGATCCGACAACCTAGTTGTCTATCCTTGGTAGCCTCTCTTATGGGGAAATGTAGTCTTGTGCTTCCATGAGCCATAGTAGTCCGCTACAGCCCAGTTCACCGGAGTCTTGCTAGCCCAGCACTACTGCTCCGGAGCACTTGACTGGCCGGTGTGTGATTCACTTCGTTCCTGTGTCTGTCCCTTTGGGGAAATGTCACGCGGTGACATCCGGAGTCCTGCCTAGCCTGCTACAGCCCGGGTTTCCGGAGTCCTGTTAGCACAGTGCTATAGCCCAGATTCACACGCGGCTGACCGACATGCTCGATGTTGATTCATGTATGCCTGTCCCCGTAAGTTAGTGCCACTTTGGGTTCACGACTAGTCATGTCGGCTCGGGTTCTCTGTCATATGGATGCTAGCGACACTATCATATACGTGAGCCAAAAGGCACAAACGGTCCCGGGCCATGGTAAGGCGACACCCGTGGGAATACCGTGCGTGAGGCCGCAAAGTGATATGAGGTGTTACAAGCTAGATCGATGTGACTTAGAATTGGGGTCCTGACAGTTTTGGTATCAGAGCCTGACTGCCTATAGGATTACCAAGCCAAGCTGGTCGGAGTCGTGTCTAGAAATGCTTTAGTTATATAAGGGAATTAATTGTGGAAGGGAACGTCAGGCTCTTTTTATTCCTTTACCTTATGCCCTTCTGATCTGAGTAATCCTCTTCTTTTCTACGGGGATTAGGAACTAGGCTTCTTTTCTATCTCTCAGGATGACGTGTTACTAAACCGTAGTTGCCTAGGATTGTTGAATTCAAGCCTCAGTTCAGTTCCTACTACTTCCATATGTTCATAGCTGGCCTCAGAACCTTGATATTGTGATGTTGAGTGGTCATGCCAGTATTTTGCAGGATGTCTCAAATATCTTTGAGCATTTACAGTCGTTATGTTGTCCGAGTCATCCCAGGTTTCTAAATAGTCCGATGCATTTGCAACTTATTTCTTTCCATTCCCGATGTCCTTTTGGTCAGAATAAGCACACTAGCCAGTGAGTTGAGGCACTCTGTTGCCTCGACATATATGTTGGAGCTATTATTATGACCCTAGGTGTCTTGGAGAGTCACCTAGTAATCTAGCAATGCTTTGTATTCCCGGTGTGATGATTCTGGTCACCATTCTCGAAAGCATCTCGTGATGTTATTTAGTTAGTAGGTATTCCATTCCTTGGTTCTTGAACCCGAGGTTCACTCTACTTACTTCATGTTGATAGTGTTTTCTAGTTCCTTTAGGATATTAGTAATCTTTGCGATAATCCTCAAGGTCCATGGTAAATCCTTCTTCCAATACCATGCACTACTTATGGCAGAAGTTCCTTGTTGAACCAAACATCACAATAAGAGTGCTCTTGATGAGTTCTCCATTTTACTTTGTGAATCTGCCAGTTTTACCTTTCTGCATGGGTTATCCGGAAGAAATGTTGACCTTTGCTCGACATACTAATCTATGCATCCACAACTCAAAAAGATATATGTTCCTTTGAGTTGCCCCTCTCTCTAGTTGTATCCTAATCTCCGTCTATCATTTGATAGTAAAGAGCATGTCATGCACTCATGCTCATCGATATCTCATATTCTTGTGGTCTGTCAAGCCATTCTATTCCGGAATGACTAGGAGAAACAAACTCCAGTACCTTATCCATCTCCAGGATTGGGTCAAAGCAGTTGTAATCCACAAATCAAATGCCAACCCAACCTTTGATTCTGTTCTACCCTGAAGTATTACCGTCATATGTCAAGAATGTCATGAGAATTGCACCACCCCTTGTGAATTCTTGATGCAGTGTTATTCCTTGCCATCATTGTTCATTCCTCGGTTTCCGTGTTATTGTAACCGGAATGCCGACAAGTGAATCGTGATGTGTGAAATCAATACCCCTAGGTACTGTGTTGCTTGGTACTTAACGGGCGATAATTCCATGCTTAGCGTGTTGGTTACTAAACCATCATTCTAAGATTGATCATGCTTCCTAGCCCATTTTTCCCTGGTGCATTCCTCGATCAATGAGATAGGATTGTGGCAATCCATCACTCTCTTGGTCCCATCGTCTTGCCCTGAAAAGCAAGAATGTTCTCGAGTTTAGTAACATATCGGTGGTTCATGATTTTCCAGATGTCTTCTCGCAAGTGTTACCAGGTTGTCACCTGACCGCTATGTTGAGTTCGTGATCAACTTGGTTTCTTGCAACCACCCCTTCTCCAAGAATCTGTGTTGAATACCAAGAGCTAGTTGGTTAAGCCAAATAACAACTTGGAGAGTTGGAAGATAAAAGCTTGCCTAACTTAGTTCATTCCAAAGGGATATTCTTGTGTAGTGTGTGTTGAAGAAAGATGATATCTTCATCGATTGGTCCCTGTGATCAGTTGTTGGACCTATTGTCTTATCAATCCTTTGATTTGAGTGTGGGCTATCGTCAAATCAAATCAGTACCAACGATGTTCGTAATGTTGTCTTACTCGTGGTTGATCCCTCGAGCATACACCATTACATCTTTTGGTCTGACCAATAATAACACATTGTTCACATCATGATGGAAGTCCAGTGATATGGAAATTCTGATGAGTTGCTGTTGAGCCCAACAGCAGCATCTTGTCTCCTCCATGATTCATGTTAAACATTGAGCTAGTGTTGGAAACTTTTGTAAGCATTGCCTTCGTGTTCCGTTCATGAGGTATATGTTTGGTGAAAGAAGTGACTTTCTCTGATTCACGTGCATTTGGTGCAAGTTGCCGCCGTGAGTTCGAGGAAGATTGTTTTGTTTCCGATGGCACCATCCCAAGTCAGTCATGCATGTGCGAAGTGCTCTATGGTTTGATAGGTTGGCTGCCTCCACTCCATATGTGTTCCTAGCACCCCAAGCCACTGACTGATTTGCTCAAGGAGAAGGAGTCCCTTCATAAGAGCTAATCCGGACTTATGAAAAGACTTCGATATCCTCGATGGTGGTTCCCCCAACTGAACTTGGTAGTGTTTAATATAAGACTACTACGTGGCCATGCTTGTCTGGGACAGCGTGTTCACGTGTTGTAGCAAAACCTGCTCATGTTTTGGAGCTTACTACCATAGTCCATCTCCCGAGATTCTCGCAACATCATCCTGTCGATTTGTGTTGCAACTTTTCCTTGTCAGACAGGCTGACTGAAATATCCTGTTACCAACCAGATCTGAATCTCAGGCAGATATGATGGTTGAAATATTCCCAGCATTTGCATTCTGTTCCCAGCTTGCACCCCAGCAATTGTTGTTCAGGATCATCTTCAAAAGTGGTCCTACCATGGGTCACATCCATCTCCGATGATAAGAAAAAATCATCCCTTGCGTTGTCTTCAACAAGGTAGTCCACATCATCCATTCTAGTCCGAGTATACCATCCCTTAGTACTCCGCCAAACGATTGTTGTGATTGCCTTAGGCTGGTACAAAGAGTTTCAATGATCTCAGAATCAAAAGTAATTCTTTTTGCCACTTAAGGGAATGTTTCTGCGAGTCACCTTCCTTAAGATGTCTCGCTATGGTATCATGGCAACTCAACTCCTCGCTACGTTGACAACTGATCACCACCTTCCAAAGTGTGGAATTGTTGTCTACCTAGTGAACCCTCGTCATTTGTTCCACTCCATCCCTCTAGATGTGTGCTTCGTGTCTCAGCTCGAGAGATGTTGCTATGTCTCATTCCATGAGCTGATCTTGAGTTGTTCGATCTTCGAGAAGATCGATCCTTCTAGAGTTTTTCCTTTCCTCTCGTTGTCATGTGGGTTGGAGTTCTCAGAGCATCACATTGAGACAAAGATGGTGACCAATTCAACGTTCTTATGAAGTGCCACCTGGATCGTGAAGATTATGTTAGTTTGCGTTCCCCCTTCATCCTACCCTACGCTTGAATCTCGGGACGAGATTCTTGTTTAGTGGGGGCGAGTTGTCACATCCCTAGTTTTGGTATGCTCTAGGCTAGCCCTTCATGTGTGCATCATGTTTAAAATTCTCAGAAACTTGAAATGGGAATGATCGAACCCTAGCATCAAAAGGAATTCAACTAGGTTCAACCAAAAAAACATTTTCAATGAACCCAAAGTGCCTCAAGAAAAGTTCATGATTTTTGGTTAAGGTAGAAACCTCTACCAAAAATGATGAATATATTTCTAGGACATTTTTGGATTTTTGAATTAACTCATATTGTATTTGACTTGGGGTTATAAATTCCTATAGATACTTTTATAACTCCAATTATTCTGAAAAATATTGTGGGGCTTTGGGCTAGTCCATATTGCATCCACAAATAATTTCAGAAGCAACAAAAATGGTGTAGTATTATTACTAAATCAAAACAGAGCAAAATAAATAGAAAACTATAACAGAATTAGAAAGAAAGGAAAGGAGAGTACTTGAGCCACTTACCTGGCCTGCCCTATGCAGCCCATCACTGCTGCAGGCCCAGCCCACCAGGGACAGCACTATCTTCTTCCTCCTGCCAGGAGGAGAAGCAGCTGCGTGCCCGGCACCCAGCCGAGCCGCGACAGCCCTGCTTGCCACCTCACGGCATCTCGGTGCTTCCAGTCGTGCCACAGAGACGCCCTCGTTTCCCTCTGCCTCTCTCCTCTCTCACATCCCCCTCTAACCCTCTCTCTCGCACATCCGAGCGCCACCGTCGCCACCGCTCGCCGCTGCCGTGCCCTGAGCCACCCCCTCGTCTCGCCGACGCATCCACCGGCTCCGCTGCGTCGCCCTGAAGCTCTCCGCCAACGAATACGACGCCGGAAGCCTGTATCGTCGTCCCCGACCTCGTCTTGAAGCTCTGGCCACCGGAAATCGCCGTTGTCATTCCGGCCACACCAGATCTTCCCCGAGCTGCTGACGACGCCCTCGAGATCACTGTGAGCTCTGCCGCCTTTCCCCCTCCTCCCTGAGCTCGTTCTCGTCCTCTAGCCGCATCTTCCACGGAAGCCGTCAGCTCCTCGCCGCCGGCGATGACGCAGACGCGGCCATGGGCACTGCAGCCCGTGTCCGAGCACACCAGTGTGCTCAGTGCGTCTCCGCGAACCCGTAGCCACCAGTATCTTCCCCTCCCACGCTCTCTAGCCCCGAACCCATCTGCTCCCGAACTCCGGCCGCCGCCACGAGCTCGCTTCCGGCGAACTCCGGCCACCTCGCGCCCTTCCGTTGGCTACCGCCTGTTGTCCTCGACGCGTCGATCCGTCGCCTCTGGCGCAACTCCGGCGGACGACGCCGCGGTTTGAGGTCGCCGCCGGCCAAAACTCCGGCGTGCTAACGGTTAACGTCATTAGCCGCTAACATCTCCGCTAATTACCCCCTGGTGACACCGACTGCTGGGCCCCACGGATAACTAACCCCAGAATTATTTTTTGTTTAGTTTAGATTAAGACGGCCGGCCCCACACATCAGTTGACCATGCCACATCAACGTTGACCTGGCCCCACAGGTCAGCCTCTATTCCTGCCCCGTTAAACTGACACGCGGGTCCCACTGGTCAGGTTTGACCAGGGGCAACCCAGTTGACCTGCTGACCGCAGGCTTATGTCATGCTGACGCAATAAGCTATTTTCTGGATTTAATTTATTTCAGAAAATCCAGAAAATTGCCTAAACTTCTAAAAATCATAGAAAATCAACCGTAACTCCAAATGAAATAATTTATATATGAAAGATGATCAGAAAAATCCAATCTATCCATCTGTACCTTTTTCATGCATGTTAGAACAACTTATAGCTACTTTTTAGGACAAATCAAATGTATGGCATTTAAATAACCATATGTGGAGTTTGAACTTGAACCTAGTGTTCAAACCAACTCCATTTAACTTGTTGCTAGTTGCATTAGCTCAATCAAAAGCATATTGCCATGTCATGATCATGCATCATATTGTTGCATCGCATTGATGGTGGGTTGTCTCATTACAGCCGTTCTCAGGAACTGAGTTCTGTATTTGTGATCCATGAACAGTTACTACCACACATTGGGTTCCGGTAACTCGGCCCCTCTCGGCTTATTAATCAACTCGATCTCTGTCCAGGAGTTGCAACTAGTTTCTGGTGTTTGTAGGTAGTGTTAGTAGTCTACCAAGTGGCACCCGGTATAGGTGGGCTTGGGACAGACTAGGCACAGTGGCACGGTGTACCAAGTGGCACCCGGATGGTGGTCTTGGGAACCCTGCTCACATCGTTTGGGGCCGTGAGCGACACCCCGGCCGGATCTCCTTGCGGATGGAACCCGAATAGGCGATAAACCTGGACTAGAGACTTGTTGGTTAGTCAGGTCGTGGCCGACTCCCTCGCCAGGCTTCCGCTTGAAGGTGGCCGAGATACACGACGTGTACATGGTGGTAAGTGGCGAGAGCGTGTGTGAAGTAGTACACCCCTGCAGGGTTGTCATTATCTATTCGAATAGCCGGATTCCTCGGATATGGAAACTTGGACCCCTTGCATAGTTCATAGACAAGTGAAAGTGGATACTCTAAAATGCGCAAGATAAGCATGAGTGCTATGGATGGCCTTCTCGTAGGGAGACGGGAGCGGATCCATAGTGGTGTATTGATATGGTGAATATGTGGACTTGTGTGCGCCACCTCAAAAGAGTTACCAGCAGTCGTAGTTTAGGATAGCCACCGTGTCAAAGCTGGCTTGCTGCAGTCAGACTCCACCACCCCCTTTATTGATACTGATGCATATGTAGCTAGTTCTGATGTAAGTCTTGCTTGGTACATTTGTACTCACGTTTGCCTATTTTATGTTTTGCAGAGAGACGTCAGTCTCACTAGTAGTTCCACGTGGACTTCGACGTTTAGCTTGTTACCTCAGCTACGATCTTGTACCCTTGGGAGGGTCTTGTAGATAGTCAGGCTTCTCAGCCTTCTTCATTTGTAGTTGTCTATACTCAGACAAGTTAAGCTTCCGCATGTGCTTGTTGCTTGTATGCTCTGTATGTTGGGTCATGAGACCCATGTTTGTAATATCTCGCTCCTCGGAGCCTAATGAATAAATACTTGAGTCGTAGAGTTATGTTGTGGTGCCATGTTGTATTTACACATATCGAGCATATTGTGTGTATGATTGAAATGCTTGGTATGTGTGGGATCTGACAACCTAGTTGTCTATCATTGGTAGCCTCTCTTATGGGGAAATGTAGTCTTGTGCTTCCATGAGCCATAGTAGTCCGCTACAGCCCGGTTCACCGGAGTCCTGCTAGCCTAGCACTACTGCTGCAGAGCACTTGACTGGCCGGCGTGTGATTCACTTCGTTCCTGCGTCTGTCCCTTCGGGGAAATGTCACGCAGTGACATCTGGAGTCCTGCCTAGCCTGCTACAGCCCAGGTTCCTGGAGTCCTGTTAGCCCAAGCTACAGCCCGGATTCACACGCTGCTAACCGACATGCTCGATGTTGATTCATGTATGCCTATCCCCGTAAGTTAGTGCCACTTTGGGTTCACGACTAGTCATGTCGGCCCGGGTTTTTTGTCATATGGATGCTAGCGACACTATCATATACATGAGCCAAAAGGCGCAGACGGTCCCGGGCCATGGTAAGGCGACACCCGTGGGAATACCGTGCGTGAGGCCGCAAAGTGATATGAGGTGTTACAGGCTAGATCGGTGTGACTTGGAATCAGGGTCCTGACATATATTTTGATGTACCGAAGGTTGTTCGGAGTCCCGGATGTGATCACGGACTTGACGTGGAGTCTTGAAATGGTCGAGACATAAAGATCGATATATTGGACGACTATATTTGGGCACCGGAAAGGTTCCGGGTGAGATTGGGACAATACCAGATCACCGGGAGGTTATCGGAACCCCCCGGGAGGTATATGGGCCTTATTGGGCCTTAGTGGAAAGGAGGGGAAAGGAGCAAGGGAGGGGGCGCCCCCCCCCCAAGTCCAATCCGAATTGGGAAGGGGGTCGGCCCCCCTTTCCTTCCTCCCTCCTTCCTCTTCCTTCCCTCTCCTACTCCTAATAGGAAAAGGGGGAGTCCTACTCCCGGTGGGAGTTGGACTCCCCCCCTTGGGCGCGCCACCCTCCTTGGTCGGCCCCCTCCTCCACTCCTTTATATACGGGGGCAGGGGGCACCCCAGAGACACAACAATTGATCATTGATCTCTTAGCCGTGTGTGGTGCCCCCCTCCACCATAATCCTCGATTATATTGTAGCGGTGCTTAGGCGAAGCCCTGCGACGGTAGAACATCAAGATCGTCACCACGCCGTCGTGCTGACGGAACTCATCCTCGACACTTTGCTAGATCGAAGTCCGGGCATCGTCATCGAGCTAAACGTGTGCAAAAACTCGGAGGTGCCGTAGTTTCAGTGCTTCATCGGTCGGGCCATGAAGACGTACGACTACATCAACCGGGTTGTTATAACGCTTCCGCTTCTGGTCTACGAGGGTACGTAGAAAACACTCTCCCCTCTCGTTCCTGTGCATCACCATGATCTTGCGTGTGCGTAGGAAATTTTTTGAAATTACTACGTTCCCCAGCACCAGCCTCGTCCTCCTCGTCGCTGTCGAGGAAGATGACGCCGCGCTCCTCGCGCCCGCGGCGCTGGGCATGGAGCTCCCCGTATGCCCGGCGCTGGCGGCGGACCTGCTCATGGACGTAGTCCTCCTTCGCCCACTTGAGAGCGGACTCGTTGTCGGGGGCTGCCATCTCGACGTGCTCCGGCTTCACCAGGAGCAGCCCCGGCTCGGGCTTCGGCCAGACCAGGCGGCGGGAGCGCCTCCCCGGAGCCGGACCAGGCGGGGAGGGCCGGGCACCCTCGTTGATGACGAGGGCACCGCTGCAGGTGCGGCACCCGAGCGGCGTCTCCTCCGGCTCGGGCTTGACGGGGCGGAGCGCGGCCGGTGAACCAGAACCCGACGACAAGGACGACCCCGGCTCCATCCGCCGCGGTGTCCAAGAGCTACCACGATGGCGAGAGAAGGTCGGCCGCTGCGGATACTCGAGGCGCGGCACGTTGCCGGTCTCGATGTGGTCGAGGACGGCCTCGAGGGTGCGGCCTAGCATGTCCCACCACTCGCGTTGACTGTCGACATTGAAGCGGCCACGGGGCATGACGCCGTTGGTGGCAACGATCTGCTCGTCGCGACGGCGCTGGAAGTACATGGTCCAGAGGGTGTGGTTGTCGGCGGCGTAGCGCGGCTCGTCCCTCTGCGGCTACGTCAGGGAAGAGCGGATGCGGACGATCTCGGCACGCCGCGCCGCTCCTTCGGGCACCGGTGGCACCGGTACGCCGGCGGCGCTCAGCCGCCAGGTCCCCGGCACCCGCATGTCCGGGGGCGCCGGGTACTCAGCCTCGTAGAGCAGGCGCGCCTCCTGCTCTTGGAGGTGGCGGCGGCCGAAGCCGTTCGCCGCCACGCCGTCGCCTGGGTACCTCTCGGCCATGTTTCTCGTAGGCAGGAAGAGAGGAGTGTTGCTATCTACGCCGGAGAGGGTGGGAAATGAGAGTTGTGGCGTCCACCGGCGGGGAGGTCGCCTTTTATAGCTGTAGCGGGGCGGTGACGGGCTGCATGCCGGGCGACGCGTGGCTGGACGCGCATCGCGCGCCGCCCGTGAGAGGCATCAATGGAGGCTGACCGGCGTGGCAGCCTTCGCATTGATTCCCACGGGAACCGAGGCGATGAGGGCGATGAAGTGGCGTCTCGCTGACTCGACGGGCCCATCCGCTTTCGCGCCGAAACCACTCGCCCCGGCGTCCCCGGGCGCCCCCCAGCGCGACGAGTTCGATCTGGGTCCGCCGGCGCTAGTTTTGGCCCAAACTGGTGAAAAACGGGCTCCTGGGGGCGCGACTGCGCCGATTTTTCGGCGCCGACACAGCAAAAACTCCTTGGGAGGGCCTGCTGGGGGCGTGGCTGTAGATGCTCTGAGCTTCTATGGTGCCTGCTCCTTGTATTGATTGCTATTCTCAAAGACACCGAATGGTAAGTAGGAAGAGCTTAATTTTTTTATTCCAATGATGAGTGATCAAGATTTGGCACATGAGAGAGTGTAACTATTAGTTTCCCTACTTCTTTTCCTTATAACTTATAAGTTACCATTCTTGAATCATTTCTGGAAATATCTAAACCATTTCTCAAATGGTATGTGTTACAAATCCCGACTTAGAAAGGGTCATTTTAGCAGAGCACAATTATTATACTTCCATTTGTTTCTTTGCTCGGCCGAGTTATCTAGTTATGTTATAGATATCCTTGCAAGTATGTGGTGTGTAGAAGCTTGATCCAACCAATATATTTTTCTGAACCATTTGGACCAAGTTGCTTTTAGGAGCTTGTTGCTTTCAGATTCTATAGGCCCCATGAAGATTTGAATCATGTCTGATATCTACCATGTTTCAAAGCTAAGTATTTGGATATCCATCCAAGTGAAGATGCTCTTCAATTTCCTATATTGTTTCAGATGCCACGGGTTATTAGGTGGAGTTTCCTGTACCACCATGTGGTGACCATAAACTTGCAATAAAAGCATATCAGAAAATCGCATCGCATAGTGGTACATAGCTTCATAAAACTGCCATACATTATTTTCTTGGTATGCTTTTCCATGACATTATTTTTTATGCCATGAGAATGTGACTAATGTAATTCTTGAGTTATTATACTATCAGGTGATTTTCATTGTTGTTCTTGCATATAGATACATGTGTGACAACATTTGGTCTTTATTTTATCCATTTCCACTGTACTTTAAGGTCACATTTTGGTTGGGCCCATGTATTTATGTGAAGGATTACTTAAATGAACTGCAAAGTAGACCATTGCAGTTTCATTATTTTTTATGTTTAGCATTCTTATCCCTACTACATGTCTTACTATTTGATGCACGAATCTCTACGTGCTAAAAAGAAAGTAAATACAAATCAGCTTTATCACGAACATACTTGGGCATTTGATTAAAATGGATGATTTCTATTGTGCCTACATTACATGCTTGCTATTTAAAATACTATGAGCAAACCGAGGGTTTGCATATTTTCAGATGAATGTATATCCTAATATCTGAACAAACATGTGATAACATTGTTCATAAATAATGTAGCTTTCCTGATTGGTAGAAGCTTTTTTTCTAAAATTTGCAGATTATAGAAGCTTAGTTTACCTATACCAATATAAAAAGATCCAAAAGGGCAGATTCAACTGATCTCGACCATCAAACTAAGTCAATCCAATGACCTAGACTGCTCCAATGACGAGCATCAACGTGTTTAACGTGCAATTAATATAATACCAAATATAGCACTAATCACAAAATTAACACATAAATAATAGCATACCTAATATTCGCGTGCAATTAATATATTGCCTAAATATTAACGTGTGTTGCACGTGCGCATTTACTAGTGATTAGTAAAAGCTCATCTTGTTCATTTCAGGTATGCCGGTATTAGTGTGTGTTCAGTTAAATGGTCAGCCTAACTAGACTTGAGTTTGCATCTGTATCATATCGCAACGAAGGCATGCATTTTGCATACACCTCCCCTGGGTGTCAACTATAAGGTACCATCACAGACAAGATCATTGGTGCTTTTCTTCTTCGGGATTGGAGGATAACTTTTTGTTGCTATGTATTTGTTCTAGGAAAGGAACTGATGTTGAGCATCCAAGTAGAGATGTGGCCTCTCAATGAAACATTTTTTGTTCTAGCAAAAATCAAACAGTCTTTGTCAATGGTTGCGGACTGTTAGCACTGTAACTTGAACCGTTATTTGAAAAATTGAATTATTTCCCTAATATTTCATGAGTATTATTTATGTGGAATGTATGGGTGCGGCGGCAACGCGCGCCTTCGTTGTGTAGTATTTTTTATAGAAGAAATTTCTAAGGACCACGCGATAGTCAGGGCTCGAACGTGAATGGGCTATAGTGTGGTCTTTGCAGGCCTAGCCAGCATCATGACACCATGTTCTCGTCGTAGTTATTTATTTGCTAATCCTAAATGAAAGTTACTTAGTGCAATACATGCCCAATGGGAAAAAAGAAATAGAGAACAAATTACAAATTTATACCATTTGACGGAAGCCTGTGTGAACCAACAACATTTTGACGCAATAAGTGTCATATAGGGAATTCGCTGACGTAAGTCGGTCCGGGCAAGCACTAACAATTTATTCAAGAGTTGCCTCCGGTTTTTTTTTCTTGGGCAACGTATACATTTCAACACCACCATATGGCACTGAATCAAACTTCCTTTTTCCATTAGGTAAACTCAACCTCAGATCAAATAATAAATAAATAATCCTACCACAACTCCATAATAAATAAAATAATGTTTATGTGTGGAGGATGGGCGGGCTGGAGTAGGGCCCGTTGAGCCAGCCGTCGCTGATGTGCTTGTATGCTGCCTCGGTGAGGTGGATGCCGTCCCAGCTGAGGTGGTCGGCCGGGTTGGCGCACGCCGCCGCGCCCGGCATCCCGCACCGCGCTCTGTTGGCGTAGTTGTACTTGCCTCCCCCGGAGCCGCAGCACGCCTCGAAAACCGCGTTGAAACCTGCACACACACAGCACAACACCGTTGCGAGTTACTCCATTCGTTTCAAAATAGATGACCCAACTTTGCACAACACCGTACTCTAGTTGTTGATTGATCACTACCTATAACGTGCATGAACAGTGTCCCGGTCGGCGCTGGTGCTGCATGCGTGCATGTGGACTGCCGGGTCGAGGCATGTGTTGGTTGGGCGTGTCAGTCAGTGTCCATCCACTGTTACTTGGCGATTATTATGTCAGCTCAAGAACTTATGTTGGAATGATTTTTTTCTGAATTATTTGAATATCTTCTTCTACTCGCCGCCGCGCAGGACATCCAGGGACATATGCCCAGAGTGGGCATGCAAGTAGCACCACACTGATGCTGATGCCGATGCTGACAGTGACACTAGCTAGTGCCGTGTCCACTGCTGCTGCTAGCTCGTGCACAAACGCGGAATCTATCTATCCACACGTTATGCGTGGCTTGTCTGTCCCTGGCGTGTTAGTTAGACTTATTGCCGAAAGAAGATGCCCAACGGCTAGCTAAGACTAAGAGTATTGGTCGGTCGGAAGGAAATTTGGGAACTACTCCGCGTGCACACGTACGTACCGTATTTCTTGGGGTTCTGGACCATGTCGTAGACGGCGGAGTAGAAGTCGCCGTACATGATCCGCGCCGCCCGGCCGTAGCGCTTCCGGAGGCGGGCGATCTTGGCCTGGAGCAGGTTGTTGTGGAACGTGGACAGATCGTTGAACTTGCGGAGGCAGCCGAGGCTGTCGTAGTCGGCGCTGCTGTTGGTGCCGTAGACGGTGAGGTAGATGGGGAAGCAGCCGATGGGGAGCACCCCGGGCACCACCACGTCCCTGGCCCCCATGCCCACCACCTTCTCCACGCCCCTGATGATGGTGTTGACGATCTTGGGCGTGTACCTCCTCGCCTGGTCCGCGCTGTAGTTGCCGAACAGCATCGCGTTGTAGTCGTTCCCGCCGAACTCGCCGAACACCACCAGCGAGTCCCGCAGGTAGCGCTTGCAGGCGGCGGCGTCGCCGCACACGGTGGCCGTGATCTGCTGGAACCACTGGATTTGGAGGCTGATGGGCCCATTGTTCCAGATCTTGTCGGAGAGGCCGAGGCCCCGGAAGAAGGGCGCGTCCATGGCCGTCGCCCCCGTGATGGCCATGTTGGCGCCCTGCTTGAAGTCCGTGCCGTTCGCCTTGGACGGCGGTAGGAACGGCACCCCAAACTTGGTGCCTGCATGCAATCGTACGTCAAGCAAGAACGATTTATTTGAGCAAGATGGAGTGTGTGTGTGGAGAACCGAGCACATCACTTACTGAGGAAGTCGACGATGACGCGGCCGTCGGAGCACCGGCAGGTGGGGGTGCCGAAGTAGGTCTCGCCGTAGGGCGGCTGCGTGAACGTGATCGCCGTTGGCTTCCCGCTCGTGCACAGGTTGCCCGTGTCCGTGATCGAGTCGCCGAAGTTGAACACCGCGTTGTACTTCTGGGCCTGGGCCGACGCCGCGCCCGCAAGAAGCAGCAGGGCCAAGCATGGCAGCAGCTGCTGCCGCATCGCCGACGACCTCATCGTCCTAGCCGATGGCTGCTGCGGACGAGAGAGCAGGAGAGGGAGGGAGGCACGCAAAGCGGCAAAGAAGAAAGCTACGGAAAGGAAAAGGAATGGGGATGCTTCATGCTTGGCCAGTGGCCGGGCTTTCTATAGCCCCCGTGACCCGCGCTTTAATCTGCTTCCGAATCTCTCGCCCGCCCGGCCGACCACACTCCAATGGCTGTGACTGAGAACGAGCGTCATGCATGTTACTCCTGTTAGAGTTTGAGCTGTTCATCTTATGTAATTAATCTTAACCTATCTCTATCTCTTTCTCCTCCCGTAGCTATCCCTGTCTCCTAAACCGAACCAGATCGGTATTCTCTCTGAACTTGTACGCTACGGCAAGGAACGTTCGCCTCAATATAAATACATACGATGCGGCTCCCTCGAGGAATAGGAACGCTTATACCTATTCTTACATGGCATCAGAGCTAGCCTCTTCCCTATCATCTAGCGACACAACAAAAATAACCAGAACCCTAGCGCCCTTCCTTCGTCTTCATCATGAGTTCCAGCGTCGTCGGCCTCAACCTCGGCGCTCCTCCAACAGAGAAGTTCGCAAGGGGGAATTACCTCTTATGGAAGGCGCAAGTTCTGCCAGCCCTGCGAGGCGCGCAGGTGACCGGTCTTCTCGACGGCAACGATGCAACGCCGCCGAAAACAGTGGAGGTCGCCAAGGCGGACAAGACCACGACCATCGAGCCGAACCCACTGTATAGTCCATGGATTGTCAAAGATCAGCAGGTCCTAAGTTATCTGCTGAATTCGCTCACTCCAGAAATCCTCGCGCAAGTTATTGGTAAGGAAAGTACCTTTGATCTATGGACCGCCCTTACCACAATCTTTGCTGCGCAGTCGCAATCGCGAATAACAAACTTGAGGATCGCCATCTCCAACACCAAGAAGGGCAACATGTCCAGCAATGCCTTCATCGCCAAGATGAAGAGCCTCGGAGACGAGCTTGCGGCAGCAGGCCGTCCGGTGACAGATGGAGAGATGGTGGACTACATCCTCGCCAGACTCGATAGGGATTACGATCCCATCGTCGCAGCAGTTGGCGCCATCAAAAACTCCATCACGGTTGATGACCTTTTCTCACAGATTTCCGCTTTCGGTCAGAGGATGGAGATGCTAGGCGACGGACCAGGCTTTCGTTCGTCAGCTAACGCCGTGTACAGGGGATGCGGCCAGTATCGAGGCAGAGGAGGCCGCGGACGAAGAGGACGTGGTCGTTCTGACTGTGCTCCTTCTCCTTCTGCTCGCAACGGTGGAAATAGCGGCTACCAGCAGCGTCAACGCCAGCCGCCACCACAGCAGTATCAGCAACATGAGGATGATTACCCAGAGTGCCAGATATGTTACAAATACCATGCTGGCGGCGCCAGGGACTGCTGGGATCGGTACAAGGAAGATCGTCAGGAAAAAAAGAAGGTCAACCTCGTCACCAACTCATATGGCATTGACACTAACTGGTATGCAGATTCAGGAGCTACCGAGCATATCACAGGAGAGCTTGACAAATTGACGATGCGGGAGAAGTATCATGGAGGTGATCAAGTGCACACGGCAAGTGGAGCTGGTATGGATATTACTCACATTGGTAACTCAATTGTTAAAACCCCTCAGAAAAATTTTCGTCTAAACAATGTCTTACATATCCCTCATGCATCGAAAAATCTTGTCTCTGTTCATCGTTTTACACTTGACGATAATGTTCTCATCATATTCTATCCTTATTCTTTTGTGATTAAGGATTTGGCAACGAGGAGAGTCATTCTTAGAGGAAGATGCGAGGGAGGTCTTTATCCAATCATATCATCTTCTTCTTCGCCGAAGTCAAATAAACAAGCTTGGAGTGTCACCAAACCATCTTCAGAAAAGTGGCATAGACGCTTGGGTCATCCATCTTCAGTCATAGTTCAACATGTCATTAGCAAAAATAAACTTCCTTTTGTGTCTAGTATTGAGTCAGTTTGTGATGCGTGTCAACAAGCAAAAAGTTATCAATTACCATATCCCATCTCTACTAGTGTATCTACTGCTCCATTACAACTTATTTTTTTCAGATGTGTGGGGACCAGCCCCCACTTCAGTCGGTAGATTTTCTTATTATGTAAGCTTTATTGATGACTATAGCAAGTTTACTTGGATTTATTTGCTAAAGAAGCGATCCGATGTCTTTCAAGTTTTTAGCAACTTTCAAAGTCTTGTTGAACGTCAACTGAACTCTAAAATTCTTGCCATGCAAACGGACTGGGGAGGTGAGTATGAGAAACTAAATTCCTTCTTCCAAAAGATTGGAATTTCTCACCATGTATCTTGTCCCCATGCTCACCAACAGAACGGTTCTGCTGAACGAAAGCATCGCCACATTGTTGAAGTAGGACTAGCATTGCTAGCTCATGCATCTATGCCTCTCAAATTCTGGGATGAGGCCTTTCTCGCCGCAACATACCTTATCAATATTAGACCCAGTAAAGTCATCAAATTTGAGAATTCCATCGCTCGTATTTTTGGTATTACTCCTGATTATACATCCCTCCGCATATTTAGTTGTGCATGTTGGCCGAATCTTCGACCATACAACACACGCAAACTTGCGTTTCATTCCAAACAATGTGTTTTCTTAGGTTATAGTCCTATACACAAAGGGGTCAAATGTCTTGATGTCTCTACCGGCAGAGTCTACATATCTAGGGATGTTGTCTTTGATGAATCTGTCTTTCTTTTCAAGTCACTTCATCCAAATGCCGGTGCCCTTCTTCGAAAAGAAATTCTTCTACTTCCGGAGTTTGATCAAGGGGGTGATAACAATTGTACTAACCAATGTGCTAATATTCCTTCTAGTTCTACTCCGGGTACTTTGTCTGTGCAGGTGCATGAAGAAAACGGCGTTCAAAGGGGCCAAGATGATCAAAATCCGGTACAAATTGACCCTATATTTCATGTGTTTGAAGAAGAAGAAGCAGGCGCAGAACACGAGGAGGATGCGGCGGTGCCTGCCACGCCTGTGCGCCGATCCGCCTTGGATCACGGGCGGAGATCCGCACGGAATCACACGCCTGTCAGCCAACAGGAGAATCAGGCATCCCCAGCCCGCTCCGCGTCTGCCACGTCAGCGCACATGCGGGGGATAGGAGACGACGCGGGATTTCCCTCGTCCGGCATGCGCATGCAGGGGACAGGAGCAGCAGTTTCGGGATCCTCTGCTCCGGATTACTCTGTGGACCCGGCCGTTGCTAGCTTAGGTCAGGCCACACCAGGGTCCACTGGATCTGGTGCACCAGCACAGTCTACACACATGGATGGATCTCCTGGATCTTCTGCCACCAGCTGATCTGTGCAATCTTCTGTGCAACAGCAAGAACAGCCTGCTACCACCTCAAGGGTCATGACCCGGCTACAAAAAGGTATTAGAAATCCCAAAATAAGAAGAGATGGTACTGTACCATATGGGATGTTATGTGTTTCAGGTGAACCAACAAAGTTGAGAGATGCACTTGGAGATCCTAAATGGAAAAGGGCTATGGATGAAGAGTATGATGCGCTCATGAAAAATAAAACATGGCACTTGGTGCTAAGTCAGAGAGGTAAAAATATTATTGACTGCAAGTGGGTCTATAGAATCAAAAGAAAAGCAGATGGCTCTACTGATAGATACAAAACACGGCTAGTTGCCAAGGGATTCAAGCAACGGTATGGTATTGATTATGAAGATACCTTTAGCCCAGTTGTAAAAGCTGCTACTATAAGACTTGTGCTAGCCATTGCTGTTTCTAGGGGATGGAGTCTTCGACAGCTAGATGTTTAGAACGCGTTTCTGCATGGTGTTCTGGAAGAGGAGGTCTATATGAGGCAACCACCAGGATATGAAAATAAACAAACACCTCATTATGTTTGCAAGCTCGACAAAGCTCTTTATGGTCTGAAGCAGTCACCTAGAGCATGGTTCTCAAGGCTAAGTTCACAGTTGAAGCATCTTGGGTTTATTCCATCCAAGGCAGATACATCTCTCTTCATTTATAATAAGGCAAACACAATGATTTTTGTGCTCATATATGTGGATGATATTATAGTTGCAAGTTCTTCTCAAGATGCCACTAATGCTCTCTTGCATGATTTGAGTTCAGAGTTTTCTTTGAAGGATCTTGGTGATTTACATTTCTTCTTGGGCATTGAAGTTAAGAAGACTCAAGATGGCGTAGTGTTGAATCAAGAGAAATATGCCACTGAACTTCTAACTCGTATGGGAATGAAGGATTGCAAACCCTCACCTACACCATTGTCTTCTTCAGAACAACTTTCAGCATATCAGGGAGAACCTCTTAATGAAGAGGAGAGCACAAAATATAGAAGTGTTGTTGGAGCCCTACAATACTTAACTTTGACACGGCCAGATATATCATTTGTTGTAAACAAGGTTTGTCAATATTTGCATGCTTCTACCTCTACTCATTGGACGTCTGTCAAACGGATTGTACGATACATTAAGCATACTGTGAGTTTGGGACTCCAGTTCAGACGTTCTAGTTCCACACTTGTCAGTGCCTTCTCTGATGCTGATTGGGCAGGATGTGTTGATGACAGAAAGTCAACTGGAGGATTTGCAGTGTTTTTTGGTTCAAATCTTATTTCTTGGAGTGCCAGAAAACAGGCCACTGTGTCAAGGTCAAGCATAGAGGCTGAATACAAATCACTAGTAAATGCAACTGCTGAAATTATTTGGGTGGAATCTTTGCTTCATGAGCTAGGAATCAAGCAACTTCGTATATCTTGTCTATGGTGTGACAACTTGGGAGCAACCTATCTTTTTGCTAATCCAGTGTTTCATGGTAGAACCAAACACATTGAAATTGATTTTCACTTTGTGCGTGAAAGAGTTGCAGAGAAGAAGTTGGATATACGGTTCATTCCATCCAAGGATCAAGTGGCTGATGGATTCACCAAAGCTTTGCCAGCCAAGTCTTTTGAAGAGTTCAAGAGAAATCTTAACATAGGATAGTTTAGATTAAGGGAGGGTGTTAAAGTTTGAGCTGTTCATCTTATGTAATCTTAACCTATCTCTATCTCTTTCTCCTCCCGTAGCTATCCCTGTCTCCTAAACCGAACCAGATCGGTATTCTCTCTGGACTTGTACGCTACGGCAAGGCACGTTCGCCTCAATATAAATACATACGATGCGGCTCCCTCGAGGAGTAGGAACACTTATACCTATTCTTACAACTCCCTCCGTTCCGAGTTACTTGTCGCAGATATGAATATATCTAGATGTATTTCAATTTTAGATACATCCATTTCTACAACGAGTAATTTGGAACGAAAGGAATACTACCCAGCTAGCTAGATTGTCCTCCCCTTTAGTATTTTATCAGTGGCTGCCAGTGAGAAATTTGTCTCTCCCTTTGACCTTTGCTACACTTTCAGCTCGGTTTGTCCTCCCCGGAGAGGAAACTTCACGTGAGAGATCACCACCACCGCCTTATTATTCTCCGATTCTCTGTAAAGGTCAGCATATATACTACGATCCTGCCATGATACCAAAGGACGCACAAAGCAGCTCCACACATGCATGCATGCGTGGCTCTTCTCCATGGAGAGCTTCACCTGCCCATATGGCACCTAGCTAGGGAGAAGGAAAGAGAAAGACAACTACGCACGTGTGATGTGAATATTAAGATTCAGTCATCTTGATTTTTGTTGCGATGATGTGGAACATACCACCATCCAACGTGGAATTCTTATAGACATTTTCTGATGTTCCGTGGCCTAATTTCTCAGTTGCAATAAGAGAAATCTTTGATCTGATAGTACTCCCTCCGTAAACTAAACGCTCTTATATTAGTTAATAGAAAGAGTAATATATATTTTCCTCCATTTGTTGAATTGGTTTCTTGGAGAACTAACAGTACTGAGAGCAATCTTGAGGAACTCCATGTTGCAACAAGTTGGACGTTTTCGAGGGTTCGTGTTTGGATCGTCCAACACCAAAAGCTCTGGAGTTTGGTAATTAATGTTGAGAAACTGGTGCATGAGGACGTTGACTTGCTCGCAGGACTACCTAATCTACTGCACATGTGGTTGTGGATATGAAAATCGTGAGGAAAAAGGATTATCATCCATGATGGTGTGGTGGCATTCCAGGTTCTCAAATACTTGAGAATCACGTGCTTCGCCCCGTGCCTAACCTTCATGGTAGGGGCGATTTCCAAACACCAAACTTTTATTTTGGAAGTACGCCGTGTTCGGCGCGCCCCATCACCGATCGAGCAACGGGCTACCGCTGCGTAGCTCTGTCAGGCCGCAGCGCCGCTACCCTGTGGTTCTCCTCGTGGCTGCAGCGATCCGCTGCCCTGTGGTTCTCCCTGTGGCTGCAGCGATCCGCGCTATCGCTGCGTCGTCCCTTCGGGTCGTAGCGCCGCGGCACGTGATCTCCGCCGCCGTGAGGCTATTCCCATGGTTGCACCAACTCGCACGTTGCCACTGTGTCGCCTCTTCAGGCCGTAGTGCCGCGGCCCGCGGTAAACCGCCGTCCCCGAGGCTGCATCGACCCTCGCACTGCCACTGCGTTGCCCGGTCAAGCCGTAGCGAGCGTGGCACGCGGTCCCTGCAACCGCCATGAGGTCTTCCCCGCCGTC
>NW_025229420.1:22613-23226 GCF_018294505.1 Triticum aestivum | reverse complement strand
TTTATGGTCTTATAGCTCAAAGTAATTAGTAAATGCATGAAAAATAATAAATGAAGTGAGAAAGGATTGAAAAATAATGATGTGGCTTTGAATGGTGCATTTTGAACACACAAGAATTCAGGAGTTCAAATAAGTTTTAAAAAATGAAATCCCTTGGTAACAGACGAGTTTCCGTATGAAATCCTGATACTTTGAAAGAGATTGTCCATTTTCTACACGAAGTGCATCTAGTTTTTGCCATACCCCTCCCAACTATCTTGCACATGCTATGTGGATGAAATGATGATACCATGCCAACTTTCAACCTTTTCAGAGTTCATTTGAAATGCTTTTCAATTTTATGGTCTTATAGCTCAAAATAATTAGTAAATGCATGAAAAATAACAAATGAAGTCAGAAAGGATTGAAAAATGATGGTGTGGCTTTGAATGGTGCATTTTGAACACACAAAAAGTCAGGAGTTCAAATAAGTTTAAAAAAATGAAATCCCTTTGTAACAGACGAGTTTCCGTATGAAATCCTGATACTTTGAAAGAGATCTTCCGTTTTGTTCACGAAGTGCATCCAGTTTTTGCCGTAACCCTCTCAACTTTCTTGCACATGCTATGTGGAT
>NW_025229420.1:19211-20423 GCF_018294505.1 Triticum aestivum | reverse complement strand
GTGGATGAAATGATGATACCATGCCAACTTTCAACCTTTTCAGAGTTCATTTGAAATACTTTTCAATTTTATGGTCTTATAGCTCAAAATAATTAGTAAATGCATGAAAAATAACAAATGAAATCAGAAAGGATTGAAAAATGATGGTGTCGCTTTGAATGGTGCATTTTGAACACACAAAAAGTCAGGAGTTCAAATAAGTTTTAAAAAATGAAATCCCTTTGTAACAGACGAGTTTCCGTATGAAATCCTGATACTTTGAAAGAGATCGTCCGTTTTGTTCACGAAGTGCATCCAGTTTTTGCCGTAACCCTCTCAACTTTCTTGCACATGCTATGTGGATGAAATGATGATACCATGCCAACTTTCAACCTTTTCAGAGTTCATTTGAAATGCTTTTCAATTTTATGGTCTTATAGCTCAAAATAATTAGTAAATGCATGTAAAATAACAAATGAAGTCAGAAAGGATTGAAAAATGATGATGTGGCTTTGAATGTTGAATTTTGAACACAAAATGTCAGGAGTTCAAATAAGTTTAAAAAAATGAAATCCCTTTGTAACAAACGAGTTTCCGTATGAAATCCGGATACTTTGAAAGAGATTGTCCGTTTTGTACACGAAGTGCATCCAGTTTTTGCCGTAACCCTCTCAACTTTATTGCACATGCTATGTGGATGAAATGATGATACCATGACAACTTTCAACCTTTTCAGAGTTCATTTGAAATGCTTTTCAATTTTAGGGTCTTATAGCTCAAAATAATTAGTAAATGCATGAAAAATAACAAATGAAGTCAGAAAGGATTGAAAAATGATGACGTGGAGGGCTATCCGTTACCTCACTACCAGCTGTCGGACTACAAAAAGTCAGGAGTGCAAATAAGTTTTAAAAAATGTAATCCCTTTGTAACAGACGAGTTTCTGTGTGAAATCTTGATACTTTGAAAGAGATCGTCCATTTTGTACACGAAGTGCATCCAGTTTTTGCTGTAACCCTCTCAACTTTCTTGCACATGCTATGTGGATGAAATGATGATACCATGCCAACTTTCAACCTTTTCAGAGTTCATTTGAAATACTTTTCAATTTTATGGTCTTATAGCTCAAAATAATTAGTAAATGCATGAAAAATAACAAATGAAATCAGAAAGGATTGAAAAATGATGGTGTCGCTTTGAATGGTGCATTTTGAACACACAAAAAGTCAGGAG
>NW_025229420.1:18012-19201 GCF_018294505.1 Triticum aestivum | reverse complement strand
AATAACAAATGAAGTCAGAAAGGATTGAAAAATGATGATGTGGCTTCGAATGTTGAATTTTGAACACAAAATGTCAGGAGTTCAAATAAGTTTAAAAAAATGAAATCCCTTTGTAACAGACGAGTTTCCGTATGAAATCCGGATACTTTGAAAGAGATTGTCCGTTTTGTACACGAAGTGCATCCCGTTTTTGCCGTAACCCTCTCAACTTTATTGCACATGCTATGTGGATGAAATGATGATACCATGCCAACTTTCAACCTTTTCAGAGTTCATTTGAAATGCTTTTCAATTTTAGGGTCTTATAGCTCAAAATAATTAGTAAATGCATGAAAAATAACAAATGAAGTCAGAAAGGATTGAAAAATGATGACGTGGCTTTGAATGGTGCATTTTGAACACACAAAAAGTCAGGAGTTCAAATAAGTTTTAAAAATGAAATCCCTTTGTAACAGACGAGTTTCCGTATGAAATCCTGATACTTTGAAAGAGATTGTCCGTTTTGTACACGAAGTGCATCCAGTTTTTGCCGTAACACTCTCAACTTTCTTGCACATGCTATGTGGATGAAATGATGATACCATGCCAACTTTCAACCTTTTAAGAGTTCATTTCAAATGCTTTCCAATTTTATGGTATTATAGCTCAAAATAATTAGTAAATGCATGAAAAATAACAAATGAAGTCAGAAAGGATTGAAAAATGATGATGTGGCTTTGAATGGTGCATTTTGAACACACAAGAAGTCAGGAGTTCAAATAAGTTTTAAAAAATGTAATCCCTTTGTAACAAACGAGTTTCCGTATGAAATCCTGATACTTTGAAAGAGATTGTCCGTTTTGTACACGAAGTGCATCCAGTTTTTGCCGTAACCCTCTCAACTATCTTGCACATGCTATGTGGATGAAATGATGATACCATGCCAACTTTCAACCTTTTAAGAGTTCATTTCAAATGCTTTCCAATTTTATGGTATTATAGCTCAAAATAATTAGTAAATGCATGAAAAATAACAAATGAAGTCAGAAAGGATTGAAAAATGATTATGTGGCTTTGAATGGTGCATTTTGTACACACAAAAAGTCAGGAGTTCAAAAATGTTTTAAAAATGGAATCCCTTTGTAACAGACGAGTTTCCGTATGAAATCCTGATACTTTGAAAGAGATTGTCCGTTTTGTACACGGAGTG
>NW_025229420.1:16377-17675 GCF_018294505.1 Triticum aestivum | reverse complement strand
AGTTTTTGCTGTAACCCTCTCAACTTTCTTGCACATGCTATGTGGATGAAATGATGATACCATGCCAACTTTCAACCTTTTCAGAGTTCATTTGAAATGCTTTTCAATTTTATGGTCTTATAGCTCAAAATAATTAGTAAATGCATGAAAAATAACAAATGAAGTCAGAAAGGATTGAAAATGATGATGTGGCTTTGAATGTTGAATTTTGAACACACAAAAAGTCAGGAGTGCAAATAAGTTTTAAAAAATGAAATCCCTTTGTAACAGACGAGTTTCTGTGTGAAATCCTGATACTTTGAAGAGATCGTCCGTTTTGTACATGAAGTGCATCCAGTTTTTGCCGTAACCCTCTCAACTTTCTTGCACATGCTATGTGGATGAAATGATGATACCATGCCAACTTTCAACCTTTTTAGAGTTCATTTGAAATGCTTTTCAATTTTATGGTCTTATATCTCAAAATAATTAGTAAATGCATGAAAAATAACAAATGAAGTCAGAAAGGATTGAAAAATGATGATGTGGCTTTGAATATTGAATTTTGAACACAAAATGTCAGGAGTTCAAATAAGTTTAAAAAAATGAAATCCCTTTGTAACAGACGAGTTTCCGTATGAAATCCGGATACTTTGAAAGAGATTGTCCGTTTTGTACACGAAGTGCATCCAGTTTTTGCCGTAACCCTCTCAACTTTATTGCACATGCTATGTGGATGAAATGATGATACCATGCCAAATTTCAACCTTTTCAGAGTTCATTTGAAATGCTTTTCAATTTTAGGGTCTTATAGCTCAAAATAATTAGTAATGCATGAAAAATAACAAATGAAGTCAGAAAGGATTGAAAAATGATGACGTGGCTTTGAATGGTGCATTTTGAACACACAAAAAGTCAGGAGTTCAAATAAGTTTTAAAAATGAAATCCCTTTGTAACAGACGAGTTTCCGTATGAAATCCTGATACTTTGAAAGAGATTGTCCGTTTTGTACACGAAGTGCATCCAGTTTTTGCCGTAACATCTCAACTTTCTTGCACATGCTATGTGGATGAAATGATGATACCATGCCAAGTTTCAACCTTTTAAGAGTTCATTTAAAATGCTTGCCAATTTTATGGTATTATAGCTCAAAATAATTAGTAAATGCATGAAAAATAACAAATGAAGTCAGAAAGGATTGAAAAATGATGATGTGGCTTTGAATGGTGCATTTTGAACACACAAGAAGTCAGGAGTTCAAATAAGTTTTAAAAAATGTAATCCCTTTGTAACAAACGAGTTTCCGTATGAAATCCTG
>NW_025229420.1:13724-14127 GCF_018294505.1 Triticum aestivum | reverse complement strand
GATACCATGCCAACTTTCAACCTTTTAAGAGTTCATTTCAAATGCTTTCCAATTTTATGGTATTATAGCTCAAAATAATTAGTAAATGCATGAAAAATAACAAATGAAGTCAGAAAGGATTGAAAAATAATGATGTGGCTTTGAATGGTGCATTTTGTACACACAAAAAGTCAGGAGTTCAAAAATGTTTTCAAAATGGAATCCCTTTGTAACAGACGAGTTTCCGTATGAAATCCTGATACTTTGAAAGAGATTGTCCGTTTTGTACACGAAGTGCATCGAGTTTTTGCTGTAACCCTCTCAACTTTCTTGCACATGCTATGTGGATGAAATGATGATACCATGCCAACTTTCAACCTTTTCAGAGTTCATTTGAAATGCTTTTCAATTTTATGGTCTTATA
>NW_025229420.1:7926-11803 GCF_018294505.1 Triticum aestivum | reverse complement strand
AATAACAAATGAAGTCAGAAAGGATTGAAAAATGATGATGTGGCTTTGAATGGTGCATTTTGAACACACAAAAAGTCAGGAGTTCAAATAAGTTTTAAAAATGAAATCCCTTTGTAACAGACGAGTTTCCGTATGAAATACTGATACTTTGAAAGAGATTGTCCGTTTTGTACACGAAGTGCATCGAGTTTTTGCCGTAACCCTCTCAACTTTCTTGCACATGCTATGTGGATGAAATGATGATACCATGCCAACTTTCAACCTTTTCAGAGTTCATTTGAAATGCTTTTCAATTTTATGGTCTTATATCTCAAAATAATTAGTAAATGCATGAAAAATAACAAATGAAGTCAGAAAGGATTGAAAATGATGATGTGGCTTTGAATGTTGAATTTTGAACACACAAAAAGTCAGGAGTGCAAATAAGTTTTAAAAAATGAAATCCCTTTGTAACAGACGAGTTTCTGTGTGAAATCCTGATACTTTGAAAGAGATCGTCCGTTTTTAACACGAAGTGCATCCAGTTTTTGCCGTAACCCTCTCAACTTTCGTGCACATGCTATGTGGATGAAATGATGATACCATGCCAAGTTTCAACCTTTTCAGAGTTCATTTGAAATGCTTTTCAATTTTATGGTCTTATATCTCAAAATAATTAGTAAATGCATGAAAAATAACAAATGAAGTCAGAAAGGATTGAAAATGATGATGTGGCTTTGAATGTTGAATTTTGAACACACAAAAAGTCAGGAGTGCAAATAAGTTATAAAAAATGAAATCCCTTTGTAAAAGACGAGTTTCTGTATGAAATCCTGATACTTTGAAACAGATCGTCCGTTTTGTACACGAAGTGCATCCAGTTTTTGCTGTAACCCTCTCAACTTTCTTGCACACACTATGTGGATGAAATGATGATACCATGCCAACTTTCAACCTTTTCAGAGTTCATTTGAAATGCTTTTCAATTTTATGGTCTTATAGCTCAAAATAATTAGTAAATGCATGAAAAATAACAAATGAAGTCAGAAAGGATTAAAAATGATGACGTGGCTTTGAATGGTGCATTTTGAACACACAAAAAGTCAGGAGTTCAAATAAGTTTTAAAAATGAAATCCCTTTGTAACAGACGAGTTTCCGTATGAAATCCTGATACTTTGAAAGAGATTGTCCGTTTTGTACACGAAGTGCATCCAGTTTTTGCCCTAACCCTCTCAAGTTTCTTGCACATGCTATGTGGATGAAATGATGATACCATGCCAACTTTCAACCTTTTAAGAGTTCATTTCAAATGCTTTCCAATTTTATGGTATTATAGCTCAAAATAATTAGTAAATGCATGAAAAATAACAAATGAAGTCAGAAAGGATTGAAAAATAATGATGTGGCTTTGAATGGTGCATTTTGTACACACAAAAAGTCAGGAGTTCAAAAATGTTTTAAAAATGGAATCCCTTTGTAACAGACGAGTTTCCGTATGAAATCCTGATACTTTGAAAGAGATTGTCCGTTTTGTACACGAAGTGCATCCAGTTTTTGCTGTAACCCTCCCAACTTTCTTGCACATGCTATGTGGATGAAATGATGATACCATGCCAACTTTCAACCTTTTCAGAGTTCATTTGAAATGCTTTTCAATTTTATGGTCTTATAGCTGAAAATAATTAGTAAATGCATGAAAAATAACAAATGAAGTCAGAAAGGATTGAAAATGATGATGTGGCTTTGAATGTTGAATTTTGAACACACAAAAAGTCAGGAGTGCAAATAAGTTTTAAAAAATGAAATCTCTTTGTAACAGACGAGTTTCTGTGTGAAATCCTGATACTTTGAAAGAGATCGTCCGTTTTGTACACGAAGTGCATCCAGTTTTTGCTGTAACCCTCTCAACTTTCTTGCACATGCTATGTGGATGAAATGATGATACCATGCCAACTTTCAACCTTTTCAGAGTTCATTTGAAATGCTTTTCAATTTTATGGTCTTATAGCTCAAAATAAGTAGTAAATGCATGAAAAATAACAAATGAAATCAGAAAGGATTGAAAAATGATGGTGTGGCTTTGAATGGTGCATTTTGAACAGACAAAAAGTCAGGAGTTCAAATAAGTTTTAAAAAATGAAATCCCTTTGTAACAGACGAGTTTCCGTATGAAATCCTGATACTTTGAAAGAGATCGTCCGTTTTGTTCACGAAGTGCATCCAGTTTTTGCCGTAACCCTCTCAACTTTCTTGCACATGCTATGTGGATGAAATGATGATACCATGCCAACTTTCAAACTTTTCAGAGTTCATTTGAAATGCTTTTCAATTTTATGGTCTTATAGCTCGAAATAATTAGTAAATGCATGAAAAATAACAAATGAAGTCAGAAAGGATTGAAAAATGATGATGTGGCTTTGAATGTTGAATTTTGAACACAAAATGTCAGGAGTTCAAATAAGTTTAAAAAAATGAAATCCCTTTGTAACAGACGAGTTTCCGTATGAAATCCGGATACTTTGAAAGAGATTGTCCGTTTTGTACACGAAGTGCATCCAGTTTTTGCCGTAACCCTCTCAACTTTATTGCACATGCTATGTGGATGAAATGATGATACCATGCCAACTTTCAACCTTTTCAGAGTTCATTTGAAATGCTTTTCAATTTTAGGCTCTTATTGCTCAAAATAATTAGTAAATGCATGAAAAATAACAAATGAAGTCACAAAGGATTGAAAATGATGATGTGGCTTTGAATGTTGAATTTTGAACACACAAAAAGTCAGGAGTGCAAATAAGTTTTAAAAAATGAAATCCCTTTGTAACAGACGAGTTTCTGTATGAAATCCTGATACTTTGAAAGAGATCGTCCGTTTTGTACACGAAGTGCATCCAGTTTTTGCTGTAACCCTCTCAACTTTCTTGCACACGCTATGTGGATGAAATGATGATACCATGCCAACTTTCAACCTTTTCAGAGTTCATTTGAAATGCTTTTCAATTTTATGGTCTTATAGCTCAAAATAATTAGTAAATGCATGAAAAATAACAAATGAAGTCAGAAAGGATTCAAAAATGATGACGTGGCTTTGAATGGTGCATTTTGAACACACAAAAAGTCAGGAGTTCAAATAAGTTTTAAAAATGAAATCCCTTTGTAACAGACGAGTTTCCGTATGAAATCCTGATACTTTGAAAGAGATTGTCCGTTTTGTACACGAAGTGCATCCAGTTTCTGCCGTAACCCTCTCAACTTTCTTGCACATGCTATGTGGATGAAATGATGATACCATGCCAACATTCAACCTTTTAAGAGTTCATTTCAAATGCTTTCCAATTTTATGGTATTATAGCTCAAAATAATTAGTAAATGCATGAAAAATAACAAATGAAGTCAGAAAGGATTGAAAAATGATGATGTGGCTTTGAATGGTGCATTTTGAACACACAAGAAGTCAGGAGTTCAAATAAGTTTTAAAAAATGTAATCCCTTTGTAACAAACGAGTTTCCGTATGAAATCCAGATACTTTGAAAGAGATTGTCCGTTTTGTACACGAAGTGCATCCAGTTTTTGCCGTAACCCTCTCAACTATCTTGCACATGCTATGTGCATGAAATGATGATACCATGCCAACTTTCAACCTTTTAAGAGTTCATTTCAAATGCTTTCCAATTTTATGGTATTATAGCTCAAAATAATTAGTAAATGCATGAAAAATAACAAATGAAGTCAGAAAGGATTGAAAAATGATTATGTGGCTTTGAATGGTGCATTTTGTACACACAAAAAGTCAGGAGTTCAAAAATGTTTTAAAAATGGAATCCCTTTGTAACAGACGAGTTTCCGTATGAAATCCTGATACTTTGAAAGAGATTGTCCGTTTTGTACACGGAGTG
>NW_025229420.1:0-1806 GCF_018294505.1 Triticum aestivum | reverse complement strand
ACTTTCTTGCACACGCTATGTGGATGAAATGATGATACCATGCCAACTTTCAACCTTTTCAGAGTTCATTTGAAATGCTTTTCAATTTTATGGTCTTATAGCTCAAAATAATTAGTAAATGCATGAAAAATAACAAATGAAGTCAGAAAGGATTCAAAAATAATGACGTGGCTTTGAATGGTGCATTTTGAACACACAAAAAGTCAGGAGTTCAAATATGTTTTAAAAATGAAATCCCTTTGTAACAGACGAGTTTCCGTATGAAATCCTGATACTTTGAAAGAGATTGTCCGTTTTGTACACGAAGTGCATCCAGTTTTTGCCGTAACCCTCTCAACTTTCTTGCACATGCTATGTGGATGAAATGATGATACCATGCCAACTTTCAACCTTTTAAGAGTTCATTTCAAATGCTTTCCAATTTTATGGTATTATAGCTCAAAATAATTAGTAAATGCATGAAAAATAACAAATGAAGTCAGAAAGGATTGAAAAATGATGATGTGGCTATAATGGTGCATTTTGAACACACAAGAAGTCAGGAGTTCAAATAAGTTTTAAAAAATGTAATCCGTTTGTAACAAACGAGTTTCCGTATGAAATCCTGATACTTTGAAAGAGATTGTCCGTTTTGTACACGAAGTGCATCCAGTTTTTGCCGTAACCCTCTCAACTATCTTGCACATGCTATGTGGATGAAATGATGATACCATGCCAACTTTCAACCTTTTAAGAGTTCATTTCAAATGCTTTCCAATTTTATGGTATTATAGCTCAAAATAATTAGTAAATGCATGAAAAATAACAAATGAAGTCAGAAAGGATTGAAAAATGATTATGTGGCTTTGAATGGTGCATTTTGTACACACAAAAAGTCAGGAGTTCAAAAATGTTTTTAAAATGGAATCCCTTTGTAACAGACGAGTTTCCGTCTGAAATCCTGATACTTTGAAAGAGATTGTCCGTTTTGTACACGAAGTGCATCCAGTTTTTGCTGTAACCCTCTCAACTTTCTTGCACATGCTATGTGGATGAAATGATGATACCATGCCAACTTTCAACCTTTTCAGAGTTCATTTGAAATGCTTTTCAATTTTATGGTCTTATAGCTCAAAATAATTAGTAAATGCATGAAAAATAACAAATGAAGTCAGAAAGGATTGAAAATGATGATGTGGCTTTGAATGTTGAATTTTGAAAACACAAAAAGTCAGGAGTGCAAATAAGTTTTAAAAAATGAAATCCCTTTGTAACAGACGAGTTTCTGTGTGAAATCCTGATACTTTGAAAGAGATCGTCCGTTTTGTACACGAAGTGCATCCAGTTTTTGCTGTAACCCTCTCAACTTTCTTGCACATGCTATGTGGATGAAATGATGATACCATGCCAACTTTCAACCTTTTCAGAGTTCATTTGAAATGCTTTTCAATTTTATGGTCTTATAGCTCAAAATAAGTAGTAAATGCATGAAAAATAACAAATGAAATCAGAAAGGATTGAAAAATGATGGTGTGGCTTTGAATGGTGCATTTTGAACACACAAAAAGTCAGGAGTTCAAATAAGTTTTAAAAAATGAAATCCCTTTGTAACAGACGAGTTTCCGTATGAAATCCTGATACTTTGAAAGAGATCGTCCGTTTTGTTCACGAAGTGCATCCAGTTTTTGCCGTAACCCTCTCAACTTTCTTGCACATGCTATGTGGATGAAATGATGATACCATGCCAACTTTCAACCTTTTCAGAGTTCATTTGAAATGCTTTTCAATTTTATGGTCTTATAGCTCAAAATAATTAGTAAATGCATG
>NW_025229419.1:19463-23237 GCF_018294505.1 Triticum aestivum | reverse complement strand
AAAACACAATGACACAATTAGTAGAATGGATCTTAGGTCCAACTTCTACTACAAAACATGTAATCAGCTTGACTCTATACGCAACTGTCCATTATTACTACAATACTATGCTAAGCTGCTAATATAATAATATTATCTTATAATCATGTTAACAACTCATTAAATTTATTTGTTTTTGTGTGTATTTCTCTATGATTCAAGGTGTTTTTAAGTTTCGATCAACGCCTTCCATTCTCCCGCTCTCTTGATTATCGACTCTGTGGGGAGGGTGGATGGCTGGATCGGAGATGCAGAGTTTTGTGCTACTCTTCGCGATTTGCAGATGCTTTATCAAGACTGAGAAGATAGAAAAGAAAGAAAAGACGAGTCCTTGGCTGACAGAGTATTAGAGCAACTCCAATGGGGCGCCTCATTTTGTCCGCTGGCGTCCGTTTGGATCGACGCGGACACAAAAGTCGGCCCAACGCGCCGACCCAAATGGACGCGCGTCCGTTTGGCGTCCACTTGACGACCCATTCCCGTCCCATTTTTGAGCGGATTTGCATCGGCGCGGACACGAGGTCGACGTGCGCGCGCCTTCTCCTTCCTCGGGCCCGCTAGTCGGTGGCAGCCGCCACCATTTTCCTTCATTCCCCCCAAAACCCTCCCGTCCGTGCGCGCTCCCGTCCCACCCCGCCATGGACGATGACCTCGACGCCTCCGCCGGCCTCGCTTCCTCGCCTCGTCCGGCATGCCGGCCACCCCCTTCGGCAAAGGCAAGCCTCGCGCCCCCCGCAATACCGCCGCGCCCAAGCCGAAAAAGGTGCTGATCCCCGAACAACGGGCAAAGGAGTCGGCCAAGAGGAAGGACTAGAGGCACGCGGCGGACGGGAGGCCGCCGCCGCCGCCGCGCAGCAGGAGGTCACCAACACCCGCGTCGCGGTGGCAACGAGGGAGGTGCTCTATATGCTAGGGTTAAACCCTGGCCAGCACGGCCTCGTCAACGCCACCGTGGCCGCGGCTAGCACCGGCTCATCCACCTTCCCTCGGACGGTGCTACCCGACTCGCCCCGCGCATCGGCTTGCACCCCAGTGTCCGGATTCCACGTCTACCCGCAGGCCTCCCACCTCTCCAGAGAGTGCTCGCGCGAGGTGAGCGTGGTCGTGCCTTCCACGCCCGCGCCCGCGCCCATCGACCTCAATGCCACACTGGTGGCTGGTGGCTCGTCAACCGGAGGAGCGAAGGAAACGCGCACGCAGACGCCAGCCGACGTGCTGCCGGGCGCACGCAACCTGTTCGACGGAATGCCGGCCGCCGGCGACGGTGACTACATGCAGAACATGATCTTCGGGGCTGGTGCGCAGGCCGCTGGCTTCGATCCCGACGAGACACAAAGCCAGGATGACCGAGGGGCGTTCACGCAGTCCGCTGGCTACAATGAAGATCAGGCAGCCTTCATGCGTGATCAGGTCGGCCTGGACCTGGACGGCTTTCCTCTCGACCATGAGTTTCCGGAGGACTACGGGCTAGAGGAAGAGGACGAGTGCGACATCGAAGGGGAGCCTTTGTTCGAGGACGAGCTCGCCAACCAAGCCGCCGGGGCGAAGCCGAAGCGCAAGAGCAAGCAGACCAAGGCATACAAGGCGGCCTAGGACAAGCTTCTTTGCGAGTGTTGGATAGACATTGGGCAAGACCCCAAGACGGGCGCCGAACAAAAGCATTCAACTTTTTGGATTCGTGTCCACCGCGAGGTCCATGAGCGCAAGAAGTTTCCGCCGTACCACTAGTAAGCGCGCGCGGGTGCGTGTCCAGTTCGAAGCGATGGAGGGTGATCCAACAAGAGTGCAACAAGTTTTGTGCCAATCTTGAGAGCGTCAAGGCCCGCCCCGTGAGCGGCATCGGCATGCAAGACATGGTATGCTAGCAAGCCGCCCTTTTTTGTGTCATCAAGTTTATGCTTGCGTGTTTGTTTGCATACCATTTTGCCAATATGCTTGCATGAAATACATTTGTAGGCATTTCAAGCTTTGGAGGCACTCAAGGTCCAACTCAATGGCAAGTGCTTCAACCTCTCCCATTGCTTTAGGGTCATCAAAGACGAGGAGAAGTTTAAGGCGCAATATGCCGCCCTCAAGTTGCATGGTGGGAAGCAAGCTGTGGAGGAGGTTGGGGACGGCGAGAAGGCTCGGCCGCGGGGGAAGACCAACTCCAAGAAGGAGGACAAGCGAGATGCGGCACCGATCGCCTTGATCGCAACCGTGAAGGGCATATCACCAAGAAGGACTCAAGGGAGGAGAAGCGCCAGCAAGAAAGCGAAGAACAAATGAATGCCTTCATGGAGATCCAAAGGAGGGGGCTTAAGATGGACGCGGAGAAGCAAACAAGAATGCTTGATATGGAGGCGGAGAAGCAAGCCAAGATGCTAGAGATCGAGGCCACCAATGCCAAGACTAAGGCGAAAGAAGTGGCTCTCGCGAGCATGATGACCAGGGTGGAGATCATGAAGGTGGATCTCAACACCGTGTCGCCAAGGAAGAGGCCGTGGTTCGAGAAGATGCAGGCCGACATGCTCAAGTTCGACGATGAGTGATCTATGGCGGCGAGTGCCATTTTTTTTGTATGCCGGCAGGTGTGCTGGCATGACCACGGGGGCCGCGATGGCGTGGCCGAACTCAAGTCCCTTTTTTTGTGTACTGACATGTGTGTCGGCCATGCCAGCATGAACTGTGGTGATATTTTTTGAAACCGGCATTGTATGCCGGCGCTGGCATGGTGCCGGCATGAGACATGGCCGCTGGCATGATCGGCCGCGGGCCTAAGTGCGTACATGAAATGGGTCCGCGCGTTGAGCGCACTGCCGATTCAAATATAAAACAGAGCGGACGTCAGACGGACGGCCGACCCAAACGGGCAAAAAACGGACAAATCCGCCATCCGTTTGGGTCGGCCCGTTGGAGTTGCTCTTATGTTATGAAGCCAGTTGCATCATCAACAGCCATGAGCCTATGACCAGCTAGAGGCACATGATTGATCTAAAATATAGTCGAGGGGAGAGGGAGTGGTTGACTGGGACACGGAGATGTCTGCGATCCAGCGGTGAAGAATTAGCGCTAATTATAAGTGAGTAGACAGGAGAGATAGGGAGAGGTGAACGTGGTCAGCGCTCTTGACCAATGACATACAAACTTGCAATCACTACAACACGGTAGAGCATCCGAGGCGTTCTAAAATGCCTCTAGAGCCCACCAGCAGTGCATTATGTTATGAAGCAAGTTGCATCATCAACAACCATGACCAGCTAGAGGCACATGATTGATCTAAAGAATAGTCGAGGGGGAGAGGGAGTGGTTGTCTGGGGCACGGAGATGTCTGAGATCCAGCGGTGAAGAATTAGCACTAATTATAAGTGAGTAGACAGGAGAGACAGGGAGAGCTGAACGTATTCAGCGCTCTCGACCAATGATATACAAACTTGCAATACCAGCGGCCTTGATATACAAACTTGCAATACCAGCGGCCTTGATATACAAACTTGCAATACCAGCGGCCATGCATGCGCTGCACATGGTCGACCGGCTGCTATAGATCCGTTGGCCGGTCTATAAATCAGTTGTATTTTTTTATGATAATAAGTGTCTCATTTGTATCATATAAGAATCATAGTAAAAGCCATATAAACATTGACCTGACAAAATAAAAAAAAACATTAAAGCGCTAGCTTTTTCACAAAGTAACACCAGCCAAAAACGAAAATTATAATCAAGACCGAAGAATCCTCTAAGTTTGACACCAAC
>NW_025229419.1:17377-19103 GCF_018294505.1 Triticum aestivum | reverse complement strand
TATCCTAACACGGTTACAACAAACACACACACACAATCTATAGCTATATGCGGTTTATAGATACACCGTATTATAGAATGCTTGACACTACCCCTCAATCACAACTTATCTAACTTGAGATTGTGTCGAAAAGCTTCTAGCTGCCTCAAAGAAAGAGTTATAGTAAACCCATCTGCAACCTGATCACCCGTAGGGAGAAACCGAACATTCAGCAGTTTATTGGCCACTCGTTCTCGAACAAAGTGATAGTCTATCTCTATATGCTTTGTTCTAGCATGAAAAACATGATTAGCAGTCAAATATGTAGCACCAAGGTTATCACACCAAAGCGATGCAGCCCAAGGATGATGAAGGCCCTATTCTGTTAACATATTCTGCACCCAAATAATCTCAGCAGTTGCATTAGCTAAGGCTTTAGACTCAGCCTCCGTGCTTGACCTGGATACAGTAGCTTGCTTACGAGCACTTCAGGAAACTAGATTACTTGCAAGAAATAGTGCAAAAACCTCATATAGACCTTCTGTCATCAGGACAACCTGCCCAGTCAGCATCAGAAAAAGCACTGACAAGCATGGAGTCAGACTTGCAAAGTTTAAGTCCAAGACCCTGCGTTCCTTGAAGATATCTAAGGATCCTTTTTAATGCAGTCCAATGAACAGAAGTGGGAGCATGCAAGAACTGACAGACCTTATTAACTGCATATGAAAATATCTAGTCGAGTCAAAGTAAGGTACTGTAGTGCTCCCACAACACTCCTGTACCAAGTGGAGTCATCTGGTGCAAGTAGTTCTCCATCATGAAGAGACAATTTTTTAGAGAGAGACAAAGGTGTAGGCGAAGATTTGCAACCTTTCATCCCAATGCGCTGAAGGATTTCTTGCACATATTTCTCTTGTGACAACAAAATACCACTTGCAACCGGCTTCACCTCAATTCCAAGAAAGAACTGAAGAGGCCCTAAATCCTTGAGCGCAAAATCCATACGTAAGTCCTTGAGAAGGGACTCAACTGCTGCAGGAGAGGAACTTGTAACAACAATATCATCAACATAGATAAGCATAAAGATGATGATTCCATGCCGACGATAGAAGAACAATGAGGTATCTCCTTTTGATGCAATAAACCCAAGAGACTGTAACTTGGAATATAAACGAGAGTACCAAGCTCAGGGTGCCTGTTTCAAACCATATAGAGCCTTATCAAGCTTGCAAACATGATGTGGTGAGCTTGAACTTTCATACCCAGGAGGTTGCCTCATAAAGACTTTCTCTTCCAGAACACCGTGCAAAAACGCGTTCTTTACATCTAGTTGTCGAATGCACCAATTTCTAGAGACTGCAACTGAGAGAATTAACCTAATGGTGGTAGCCTTCACTACAGGACTGAAAGTATCTTCATAGTCAAGTCCATACCTTTGTTTGAAATCTTTGGCAACCAAACGATCCTTGTACCTGTCTATGGTGCCATCAGACTTCCTCTTTATTTTGTACACCCATTTGCAGTCAATCACATTGCTACCCCTGATTGGTGGAACCAAATGTTAGGTTTTGTTGTCCATGAGAGCCAAGTTTTCCTCATCCATGGCCTTATTTCACTTCTGATCAACAAAAGCTTCAGGTACATTCTTTGTTTCACTTGTGGCACAAAAAGACCCCCAACGAACGCAAGCATCTTTATAAACTTTGTGTTCAACAATACCACTTTGTGACCTGGGTTTGTAGACGCA
>NW_025229419.1:12269-17367 GCF_018294505.1 Triticum aestivum | reverse complement strand
AGGAGGAGGCGGAGCCGGTTGTGCGGCTTGAAGTTGAAGTCGATTTTTTGGAGCGGAGATGGCAAAGTCGGATGCAACCACAGAAGATCCAGACCCGACCACAGCAGATCCCGAGGCGAACTCCTGCAGCGAGCCAGCAAGATCCAGCATAGCCGCCCGTGGGGAACTGCCACTTGGCAGATCCTGGCTGGCCTCCAGAGACTGCAACGGCGGGAGCGCACCTGAGCCCGCACGCACAGCACCGGGACCGCCATATGGGCCGCCCTAAGCCGCAGAAGCGGGCCGACCAGGTGCCCCGCTTGTCCTTGGTGCGGATGATGACCGACTAGGGGACAGCGCGGCAGAGGGCCCTCCTGGCCGCCCGCCTGACGCGTCTGGCGACGCCGACCCCGTGGTAGATTGTGCTGCCATTGCGTCAGGAACCGATCCCGAGGAGATACTCCCGCCAAAATCAGCTCCAGGAGCTGCGCCCGAATCCTCTGCTGCATGCATACCTTGCTGCATAAAATCAAGATTATTTTCACCTGTTCCTTCACTGATTTCTTGCCATGTTCCCTGCACACTTTCAGCATGATTATCACCAAAAGTATTAGATATTGACATAGGGCCCGCAGCTGAATCCACTCCTTCAAGCAAGCTAGATGGCAGAAGATGAGGGGGTAAAAGGACAAGTTCTTTGTGAAGTTGTGCGCTGGCATTGGAATGGAGTTTAGCAAATGGAAAGACTTGTTCTTCAAAAAGAACGTCGCGAGAAATGTAGACACGTCCGGAGGAAATATCTAGACATTTATATCCTTTGTGAAGACTACTATAACCCAAAAAGGCACATTGCTTGGAGCAAAACTCAAGTTTCTGCTTGTTGAAAGGGCGCAAATTGGGCCAACGACACACCCAAAAATGCGAAGAAAAGTATAGTCTGGTTTAGTACCAAAGAGACGTTCTAGGGGAGTTTGATTTTTGATAACTCTACTAGGAACACGATTGGTAAGATAGACAGCGGTGAGGAATGCTTCATCCTAAAATTTCAGTGGCATGAATGCATGAGCCAAAAGGGAGAGACCAACTTCCACGATGTGCCTATGTTTTCTTTCTGTGGATCCATTCTATTGATGAGCATGGGGGCATGACACATGATGAACAATGCCAATGCGCTCAAAGGAGGAGTTTAACCTTTGGTATTCACCTCCCTGTCTGTTTGCATAGCAAGAATTTTGCGATTGAAAAGACGTTCAACATGAGCTTGAAAGAGGTGAAATTTCTCAAACACATCAGATTTATTTTTGAACGAATAGATCCAACTGAACTTGCTGAAATCATCAACAAAACTGACATAGTAATTTTGTCTGCCTACAGAAATGGGTCCAGGACTTTGCAACAGCTACCTCCTCCGTTCGGTCACCGGAGCCATCATCATGGTCTCCTTCTTCCTCCCCCATTCGGTCACCGGAGCCGTCATGATCATGTCCTTCCTCCTCCATTGTTCAATCATCGGAGCCGTCATCCTCTCCTTCCTGACCATCGGTGTCGCTGAGATACGATAAGACATCACGTCCATCGCAGATTATGTCGCCCAACAACTCTTCTTGTTCCAAATCTCTTTTATCCATAGTTTCTACAAATATTACAACATGGCAATTAATATACAAACATGAGAGATGTATATATTAGTGGCAAACATAACCTAGCTAATATCACAACAAGGAATCATATTAGTGGCCTCGACGCTTCTACGGTTTTGGGTGGCCTCGACAATGCTTCTAAGGTTCGGGGTACGGCGGCCTCGATAACACTTCTAGAGTTTGGGGTGACCTCGATCGACGTCCCCCCTCATGTTGAAGACTTGCCGGAGTTTTCTAAGAAGAAAAAAAAACTACCTATCACATCTCACTCCCGGTATGGGTGGACTCGAGATTTTGGTCGGGCGAGAGGGGGTTGATCGACCTCCCCCCTCATGTCGAAGTTATCAGGAATATGTTTCGAGAGAAAGTATAACACTTGATAAGTTTTGAATATATGATAATTTTAAGTTAGTAACTTATTAACGTTCGAGAGAAAACTTTCTATTAACATCATTTTAACTTAGTAATTTAGTAACTTAGTAACATTTCGAGAGAAAACTTAGTAACGTAGTAACATTTTAACTTAGTAAAATTTCGAGAGAAAACTTTCTATTAACATCTCTCTCTCCCTCCTCATGCATGTCCGATGTCCCCCCCCCCTCATGTCGAAGTTATCGGGGAGGGGGGTAGATCGACAACGACATCCGGATCCATACATGCATACATGGACATAATGTTCATCCATCCATATTCAAAATGTTCATCCATCCATCCTTCCATATTCAATATGTTCATATTCTACAATATCACCAAAAGAAATCGATGAACATAAAAAATTCTAACTTTTGCATATTCTTTGCATATGAACATATAAACATTTTCTTTTTTTCTTAAACATAACTTTTGCATATATGAACATACATACACAATTTGTTTTTTCCAAAAGTGCACATATGAACATATACAGAGAACATACATACATAAAACTTTTCTAAAAATGTAACTTCTACATATATATGAACATATACAGAGAACATAACATACATACATTTTTCTAAAAATGCAAAAAAAATCATCATATGAACAAAAAAAGCATACATCATCTATCATCAACATCATCATATCTATCATCAACAACATCATCATATATGAACAAAATTATATGAACACAAGAAGAGGACAGGGAGGAAAAGGGGGGCGGCCGGACAGTATCGCGGGGCGGCGCGGACCGTCAGCGAGGGCTCGGGGTAGTGGCACGGTGACAGCGTCGGGGGCAGGGGCGCGGCGACGGTGCCGAGCGCGTCGGCGAGGGCTCGGGGCAGGGGCGGCGCGCCGATGGGGTCGTGGGCAGGGGCGCGACGACGGCGTCGGGGGCGGCGACGACGACACCAACGATGGGGCAGGGGCGACGATGGTTGATACGTCCATTCTGCATCATGTTTTCCTACTGTTATTTATGTTGTTTCATTGTATAATAATGCTTTTTGTAGTAATTATATTGCCTTTTCTCTCATAATATGCAAGGTATACACAAAGGGGGAGAATTCTGGCAGCTGGAAATCTGGACCTGAAAAAGTTATGTCAAGCTACCTATTATGCACAACTCCAAATGAGTTGAAACTCCACGAGGATTTTTTATGGAATATTTAAGAAATATTGGAGGAAATAAGTACCAGAGGGGGGCCACCAGGTGGGCACAACCCACCAGGGCGTGTCTAGGCCAATAAGTACCAGATGGGGGCCACCAGGTGGGCACAACCCACCTGGGCACGCCTGGAGGCCCAAGCGCGCCCTGGTGGGTGCTTCCCTCCTCGGCCCACCTCGGCTGCCCATCTTCTGGTATATAAGTCATTTTGACCTAAAATATTAGCTCTTCATAGACAAACTTGGGGTTTGAAGCACTTTTGCCCTCCGTCGGAGCGATTCCGCCGGGGGAACTTCCCTCCCGGAGGGGGAAATCATCGTCATCATCATCATCAACAACTCTCCCATCTTGGGGAGGGCTATTGATGTCGCTTGAAGCTACATCGGTATTTCCCCAAAGAGGAAGGGATGATGCAGCACATCGGTGGTAGGTATTTTCCTCAGATATGAAACCAAGGTTATCGAACTAGTAGGAGAACCAAGCAACAAAACGTAAACAGCCCCTGCACACAAATAACAACACCTCGCAACCCGACGTGTTAAAGGGGTTGTCAAGCCCTTTCGGGGTACGGCGCCTCAAGATAGGCAAAGGACGTGAGGTATATTTGTAGATGGGATAAATAGATCGCGAACAAATAAATTGCAGCAAGGTATTTTTGTATTTTTTGGATTAATAGATCTGAAAATAAATGCAAGGAAAAAGTAGATTGCAAGGCAAATATATGAGAAAGAAGACCCGGGGGCCGTAGGTTTCACTAGTGGCTTCTCTGGAGAAAAATAGCAAATGGTGGGTGAACAAATTACTGTTGGACAATTGATAGAACTTCAAATAATCATGATATCTAGGCAATGATCATTACATAGGCATCACGTCCAAGATGAGTAGACCCGACTTATGCCTGCATCTACTACTATTACTCCACACATCAACCGCTATCCAGCATGCATCTAGTGTATTAAGTTTATGGAAAAATGGAGTAATGCAATAAGAACGAGGACATGATGTAGACAAGATCCGTTTATCTATTGCGGCAGATATGGATCCCATCTTTTTATCCTTAGTAGCAATGATACATACGTGTCGGTTCCCTTTCTGTCACTGGGACCAAGCACCGTAAGATCGAACCCACTACCGGACACCTCTTCCCATTGCAAGATAAATAGATCAAGTTGGCCAAAAAAAACCAAATATCGGAGAAGAAATATGAGGCTATAAGAGATCAAAGAACTCAAATAACTTTCATGGATATAAAAAGATATAACTTATCATAAACTCGAAGTTCATCAGATCCCAACGAACACACCGCCAAAAGACTTACATCATATGGATCTCCAAGAGACCATTGTATTGATAATCAAGAGAGAGAGAGGGAGAGGAAGCCATCTAGCTACTAACTACGGACCGGAAGGTCTACAAAGAACTACTCACGCATCATCGGAGAGGCACCAATGGAAGTGGTGAACCCCTCCGTGATAGTGTCTAGATTGGATCTCGTGGTTCTAGACTCTGCGGCGGCTGGATGAAAATTTCGTTGACTCCTCTATGGTTTATGGAATATTGGGGTATTTATAGAGGAAAGAGTCGGTCCAGGGGGCACCCGAGGTGGGCACAACCCACCAGGGCGCGCCTGGGCTTCCTGGCGCGCCCTAGTGGGTTGTCCCCTCCTCGGGAGTCCCCCCCAGGTGCAACCAGGGCCCGTTGTGTTCATTCTGGCCCATAAAAAATCATTGTATTGGCATGGCATTTGGACTCCATCTGATATTGATTTCCTGCGATGTAAAAAACATGCAGAAAACAACAACTGGCACTTGGCACTATGTCAATAGGTTAGTACCAAAAAATGATATAAAATGACTATATAATGATTATAAAACATCCAAAATTGATAATAAAA
>NW_025229419.1:10820-11464 GCF_018294505.1 Triticum aestivum | reverse complement strand
AAATATGTCTGTAGGTATGCTCACAGGTCATCCTGCCGAGGAAATGCCCGGTTCAACGGGTGACCTACTTCCCGAGCTGCTGCAACTGCATGAACGAGTTCGGCAGGTGATGAGAGGCGTCGCCCAGGCCTTGTGGCCATCCATCTCCCTACCCGAAGGCCTTGGAGAGCTTGCAGAGAGGCTTCAGGGAGCACGGCGGCGCTTCCGGCTATGGAAGATATCGGCCTGCCGTCAAGGCGCCAGGGAGGCCTGGGCCATGGTTAAGATGCGGTACACGAAGGCTGACCCAAACCACATGGCCGAGGTTGGACCTGTGGGGCCCGATGGGAAGGAGATCCCTGTGAGCTTAGTGTACGGCCAAGTAGAGTTGGCCGCAAAGTATTCCCAGCAGGATTGTAAACTAGACAGCCTATTAGATGGTATTGAAGAGGAATATAATCAGTCAATTTGACTATGTAATTTAAAATGACATGTAAAATGCCTTCTAGCCGGATTGTAGATCGTTTGTCGTAGCGGACCTTTTCGCTTCAACCTCGGGACCCAACAGTCCGGAGTGTGTCCGAATACCCTCGCGGTTATGTAAGAACCGGGGCATGCATGGAGACCAGGCGTAGGGGTCATGAGTGCTTTATCAGACAAGTGCC
>NW_025229419.1:8907-9554 GCF_018294505.1 Triticum aestivum | reverse complement strand
GTTTTCCAAGTTTAGTAGACAACCTCATAAGAAAGATTTGCCTAGTAACACTACTAGGGAAAACCTTATACACAGAATCTTAGCAGCAGCGTGGTTTAAAAACAGACCTACTGCTAATTAGTAGTAGCGGGCTTCAGGACACCGCGCTACTAATAGCGCAGTAGCAGTAGCGCTCTAGGTGAAACAAGCGCTACTACTATAATTGCCACGGCGTTGCCTCCAGGCTAGATATAGTAGTAGCGCCCTTCTTCCGGATCCTCTACTGCTAAAGTACTTAGTAGCAGCGTTTTCCCCCAAAACTCGCTGCTGCTAAGTATCATCCCCTTGCAACTAATTAAGTTTAGTCCCATACTGCTAAGCGAACAAGATGTTTACCACCTTAAATATGTTACTTCTCAAACTATCTCAAGCACTTGTTCTTCATTGAACTATATGTGTAGGATTTGTGGCTGCAATATGAATCCTCTCCCGTACCTATACAGGTACAGTGAGGATTCATGTTGACTATTTAGATTCTACACAAAAAGATCAATGATGACCAATGTATATATTTGATGTTTTTACATGCTTAGACTTAGCAGTAGCGTTTTTTCTTTACAAAGCGCTGCTGATATAGGTCTTAGCAGTAGCGCGCTCCCCATACCCGC
>NW_025229419.1:5214-8004 GCF_018294505.1 Triticum aestivum | reverse complement strand
ATTTTTAGTGTTGGCATTACTGCATTGTGTCATTTTGCTTATTTTACACAGATCGTCCCATGCAATGTGAGGTTGAAATTCAACAAGCTGACAGGAGACACTGTGACATTTGAGGCTCCTGGGGGCGCGTACACTATGGAGGTCGAGAAAGAACGCAATATGTCACGGATTGGAGGAGATGGATGGGCCCGTTTCCTCGCCCGCATGCGTGGTATTGGTGGTGAGTTGATCAGCTTCTCCTTCAGAGCAGAAAGACCCAAGCTGGCTGTCATTTATATCAACCTGGTGGAAGATGATGAAGATGACGAAGATGATGAAGATAATGAGGACCCACTCGATGAAGATGATGAGGACCCACTTCATGAAGCCATCGTAGCTCAAAAAATGAGACTGAGCAAGGAGGAGGTGTGCAACTTATGGGACATAATTCCGCCACGTGCTGACTTTGTCGGGGTGCCACTCGTGACCCGCCTGACAAGTACCATGGTCGATCAACATGATATGGTATGTTATACTTACAAATGCAAATTATCCGATGATATGCTTAGTGTAGAGTCCAACGATATGTTGTGTGGAATCTAGTCGATGACATGCTTTAGTGTAGAGTTCAATCACATGCTTATTAGAGTGTAGAATCTAAGCAACTATTAATAGTGTAGATAATCCATGTATACCTATTTGCAAGAGTGTGTGCGAGGCTATTTATTAATTGATATGTTTTTCTTATTCAGAAATTGGCAAAGAGCCAATCTGTGAGTTATGGTATCGAGCTTGATGAAGAAGGCTCAGCTGGACTACGCCTTACTGCAAGGGGCTCCGTCACAACCTGTACTTACCGCGTGGACACGGACGGTCGCACACACTTAAAACTCGGTTGGGTGGAAGAGATTCCTCGATCGTAAAAATCTTCGTGTTGGACAGGCCATCCGAATTACTATCAGGAACACCCACCGCCCAGGCTTGAGGATGATGATCGTCTTCGATATCATCTAGAACTACATATGTGTGTGTGTGGCTATATCATCTAGAACTACATATGATGATCATCGTCGATATCATCTAGAACTACATGTGATGATCGTTGTCGATATCATCTAGAACTACATATGATGATCGTCGTCGATATGACCTTGTACTGCTTGACGATGCATGTTGACTATACATGAAATTGTTATCTAGTACTCCCATCGTTCCAAATTACTTGTTGTGGTTTGAACTAAAACCACGATGAGTAATTTGGAACAGAGGGAGTACTACCTAGTACTTATAATGGTTTATGAATTTGATATCTAGTAGTACCTAGTATCTGAAAATTGCAGTTTATTGAAGCCTAAAGGGAAAGGGGTATAGCGGGGAAAATGATGAAAGATATAGCAGTAGCGAGGGACAAGGAAATCACTACAGCTAACTAATAGTAGCGCATTCCGAAAAAGCGCTGCTAATATCGTCAATAGTAGTAGCGCGAGTGCGGACCGCGCTACTACTAACAGCTAGCTGTAGCGCCTTATTAGTAGCGCGGCCACCCGCGCTGCTGCTAGCCTCAAAACCCGCGCTAGTACTAGGGTTTTCCCAGTAGTGTAAGGATGAAATTATTGGTCTTGTTTCTATTGTTGTACCTCCTACTGATCCTTTGGAACAATATTTGCTAGACCATGAAAATGATTTGCATATGCGTGAAAGAAATGAAATAGATAGAATCTTTTTCAAACAACAACCTCTGCTTAAACACAATTTGCTTATTGAAACTGTAGGAGGTCCTCCTCCACCTAAAGGTGATCCTGTGTTTGAATTAAAACAATTGCTAGACACTTTGGAATATGCTTACCTTGACGAGAAAAAGATATATCCTTTTATTATTAGTGCTAACCTTTCAGAACATGAAGAAGAAAGATTATTGAAAGTTCTAAGGAAGCACAGAGCTGCTATTGGATATACTCTTGATGATCTTAAGGGCATTAGTCCCACTCTATGTCAGCACAAGATTAATATGGAACCTGATGCTAAACCTGTTGTTGATCACCAACATCGGTTAAATCTAGAGGTGAAAGGAGTGGTAAGAACGGAAATATTAGAACTGCTGGAAGGAGGTATAATCTATCCTATAGCTGATAGTAGATGGGTGAGTCATGTTGATTGTGTCCCTAAGAAGGCAGGTATTACTGTTGTTCCTAATGATAAGAATGAGCTTATTGCACAAAGAATTTTCACAGGCCATAGGATGGTAATTGATTATAGAAAATTAAACAAATCAACTAGAAAAGATCATCACCCTATACCTTTTTTTGATCAAATGTTGGAAATATTATCTAAGCACACACATTTTTGCATCCTTGATGGATATTCTGGTTTTTCACAAATACCTGTTTCATAACCTAATCAAGAAAAGGCCACTTTTACTTGTCCTTTTGGAACTTATGCTTGTAGGCATATGCCTTTTGGATTATGTAATGCACCTGCTACCTTTCTAAGATGTATGACTGCTATATTATATGATTTTTGTGAAAAGATTGTTGAGGTTTTCATGGATGATTTTTCCGTTTAAGGGAATTCTTTTGATGGTTGTTTAAGCAATCTTGATCGAGTTTTGCAAAGATGTGAACAAACAAATCTTGTCTTGAATTGGGAGAGGTGCCACTTTATGGTTAATGAAGGTATTGTTTTGAGCCATAAAATTTCTGAAAGAGGCATTGAAGTGGACCAGGCCAAGGTTGATGCAATTGAGAAAATGCCATGTCCTAAAGATATCAATGGTATACTTAGTTTCCTTCGTCATGCTAGTTTCTATAGGAG
>NW_025229419.1:4084-5204 GCF_018294505.1 Triticum aestivum | reverse complement strand
TTTATCAAAGACTTTTCAAAAATTTCTAGGCCGCTTACGAATCTTTTGCAAAAGGTTATTCCCTTTGTGTTTGATGATGATTGCTTGGAAGCCTTTGAAACACTAAAGAAAGCCTTAATTACTACACCTGTTGTTCAACAACCTGATTGGAACTTGCCTTTTGAGATGATGTGTGATGCTAGTGCTTATGCTGTTGGTGCTGATCTAGGACAAAGAGTTCATAACGAACTGAACTTTATTCATTTTGCTAGTAAAACTCTAGACAGTGCTCAACGAAACTATGATACTACTAAAAAAGAATTCTTAGCAGTGGTGTTTGCTTGTGATAAATTCAGATCTTACATTGTCGATTCTAAAGTAATTGTTCACACCGATCATGCTGCTATAAAATATCTTATCAAAAAGAACACTACTAGGGAAAAGCTTATACACATACGCTTACTAGTAGCGAGGGTTAAAAACCCTCGCTACTGCTACTTACTAGTAGCGCAGGTTTTTAAACCTCGCTACTACTAAGTTGATAGCAGTAGCGCGGGTTTTTAACCCTCGCTACTACTATGCGGTCTCTACCGTGCCCCCCGGGACATGCCGTAGTAGTAGCGCGGGTTTTTAACCCTCGCTACTACTAAGTTGATAGCAGTAGCGTTGGTTTTTAACCCTCGCTACTACTAAGTTACGGGGCTACTACTAAAAATGGGCATAACTTTTGCATAGTAACTCGGATGAAAAAGTTTTTTATATGAAAAATCATCTACTCGAAAAGTTACATCCGAATTTAATCAGGGGAACCCTGTTAAACATTTTCAAAATCCTCAAAAACCTAACAGAAAAAAGTTACGGGGCTTTTAAGATCTGGAGGCAAAAAAATTCATCAAATTTCAGGTTTTTTTTAATTTTTGTTAAATCTGGTCAAACTACGGTCAAACTAATTATTCAAATATATTAGTGTTACTAAATAATTATTTCAGTTTTTTTAAATTTTGGTCAAATCTAGTCAAACTATGGTCAAACTGTGGTCAAACAATGGTCAAACTAATTATTCAAGAAATATTAGTGTTACTAAATAATAGTGTTACTAAATATTAGTGTTATTTTTTAGAACAATAGTTTCAAACTCAAA
>NW_025229419.1:0-3950 GCF_018294505.1 Triticum aestivum | reverse complement strand
AGTGAAATGTGTGACTTCATGCTCAAGCTAAATTCCTGAGGTTAATAGGATTGACATCTTAGTATTGTCAGGAAAACAACAAGTGCAGACTTGTAAACGAGGGAGAATAGAACCTGGAAGTTAAGCGTGCTCAGGCTGGAGTAGTGAGAGGATGGGTGACCGTCCGGGAAGTTAGATGATTTGGAATGATGAGGGGTGATTAGAGATTAGAGATTAAATTGAGCAATGATGAGGGGTGATTAGAGATTGGAGGTTAAAATAATTCAGAAATTTGAAAATTGGGGAAAAAATTGAAATGTTTTTTCGAAAAAATTCAAAATCTTTTTCCAGAGATTAGAGATTAGCAGTAGCATGGGTTTTTACCCACGCTACTACTAACGAACGTAGTAGTAGCGCGGGTGGCACCCGCGCTACTACTACCTATTAGCTGTAGCGTCGTATTAGTAGCACGGGCACCCACGCTACTAATATACCTAAAACCCGCGCTACTGCTAGGCTTTTCCCTAGTAGTGGAAAGATTCTAAACCTAGACTCATTAGGTGGGTTCTTCCGCAACAAGAATTTGATTTGCATATTATTGATAGGAAAGGAGCAGAGAACCCCGTAGTTGATAACTTGTCTAGGCTTGAAAATATTGTTGATGCCCCACAACCTATTAATGATAGCTTTCCTGATGAACAACTAGCTGCAATAAATGTTTCTAATAGTACACCTTGGTATGCTGACTATGCTAATTATATTGTTGATAAATACATACCACCTAGTTTCACATACCAACAAAATAAAAAATTCTACTATGATTTAAGACATTACTTTTGGGATGACACACTGAGGGAGTCCCGGATTAAGGGGTCCTCGGACAGCCGGACTGTATACTTTGTCCGGACTGTTGGACTATGAAGATATGATACGTCTCCAACGTATCTATAACTTTTGATTTTGTTCCATGCTATTATATTACTCGTTTTGGATGTTTATAGGCTTTACTTTACACTTTTATATCATTTTTGGGACTAACCTACTAACCCGAGGCCCAACCCGAATTGCTGTTTTTTTTGCCTATTTCAGTGTTTCTAAGAAAAGGAATATCAAACGGAGTCCAAACGGGATGAAACCTTCGGAAGCGATCTTTTTGGAACAAACGCAAACCAGGAGACTTGGAGTGGACGTCAAGCAAAAAACGAGGCGGCCACGAGGGTGCCCGGCGCGCCTGAGGGAGTCCTGGATAAGGGGGTATCTGGACAGCCGGACTATATACTTTGGCCGGACTGCTGGACCGTGAAGATACAAGACTCAAGACTTCGTCCCGTGTCCGGATGGGACTCTCCTTTGCGTGGAAGACAAGCTTGGCGACCCGGATGTTGGATCTCCTTCTTTGTAACTGACTCTGTATAATCCTAGCCCCCTTCGGTGTCTATATAAACCGGAGGGTTTAGTCCGTAGGACAAGAACAATCAGAATCATAGGCTAGCTCCTAGGGTTTAGCCTCTACGATCTCGTGGTAGATCAACTCTTGTAATACTCATATCATCAAGATCAATCAAGCACGAAGTAGGGTATTACCTCCATCAAGAGGGCCCGAACCTGGGTAAAACATCGTGTCCCCTGCCTCATGTTACCATTAGCCTTAGACGCACAGTTCGGGACCCCCTACCCGAGATCCGCCGGTTTTGACACCGACATTGGTGCTTTCATTGAGAGTTCCTCTGAGTCGTCGCTGCAAGGCTCGATGGCTCCTTCAATCATCAACAACAACGCGGTCCAGGGTGAGACTTTTCTCCCCGGATAGATCTTCGTGTTCGGCGGCTTTGCACTGCGGGCCAATTCGCTTGGCCATCTGGAGCAGATCGACAGCTACGCCCCTGACCATCAGGTCAGGTTCGGGAACTTGAACTACATGGAAAATATCCGCGAAGACTTGATCTTCGACGGATTCGGACCTACGTCAGGAGCGCCGAACAGCCACGACGAGAACGACTTAGACCTGCTGTCAAACAATATTTGGGATATCACGCCTGCAATAGCTCCAAACCTAAATCCGGGGCAGATAGCGTCGTCCGAGGACGGGTGGATGGACCCCACCCCGGAGGCCGCGTACTCATCGTTGGTACAGCCGAACACAGGCTCCATCCCTAAGGAAGTCAGTGTCACCCGACCCCCGGGCTTGTGTCCGGCTGTAGGTTCCAGACCGCGCACCCGAGCCCAGCGAATCCGGTTGGGCTCTGGTAATGGAGTTCACCACTGCGGATATCTTTCAGCACTCGCCCTTCGGCGATATGCTAAACACTTTAAGGTCTCTCTCTTTGTAAGGAGACTCTTGGCCGAACTATGTCCGGCTCGAGGGGGATTCAGACGACGAAGAAAATCTCCGCCCACCCACCACCCACTTAATAGCCACTGTCGACGACGTAATAGACATGCTTGACTTCGACTCTGACAACACCGACGGTATGGACGTCGGCGCAGGGGACGATTTGGAACCACCGCCCATGGGGCGCTGGACTGCCACCTCATCATATGATATATACATGGTGGACATGCCTAAGGAGGACAACGGCGACAAAAAGGACACAACGGAGGATAAAACCCCCGGACAAAAGCCAAAACGATGGCGCAAACGCCGCTCCAAGTCTAGCCATAGTAAAAATAGCGATAATAGCGCTAGAAAGATCGACACCCCAGTCAACTCCAAAGGCAACAACGACCATATGGACCCAGCGATGGAGCAGGAGCCAGGTCACGCCAAACACAGCCCGGAGCAGACGCTCGATCATAGTGATCCCGAGGGCCGAACTCATCAACCCGCCTCGGGAGAAGAGCACAGTCCGGAGGACGATGCATTCACCATCTCGGAAAAACATTTGGAACGAGATAACCTCCACAGAAGGCTTATGGCCACTGCGAGAAGCCTAAAAAAGCAGAAGCAAAGACTTAAGGCCGCACAGGAAACGCTCAACCGCAGATGGAACAAAGTGCTAGACACTGAAGAAAAATATGGCGACGACCACCACACAAAGTGCTTGTTGGAGATATGCCCTAGAGGCAATCATGTATGATGATTTTTCCTATGTGTTTATGAATAAACATAGTCCTTGGACATTATAAATGATGTGTATCAGCAAGTACGTGACTTGTTTGTGGGACTATGCATTGTATGATGACTGTCCTAAAAGGTCCCTAGTCGAAAGGGCTGTGTGGACGCGCAACCGACTAGACTGGCATATGATACGGTCGATGGCTTGGTCTCACTAGCCATGGAGCATTGGATGCTAACCGGATAATATGGACTTGGAAAGGTCTGGTCGGATTCTACGTATTCGGATCCGAGTCGAGATAAGGTTCGAGTCGGACAGACCCAACTATGAGACGCAGCGATATGTCATCTGTGAGTCTCTAGTACAACATACATTCTATGTCTAAGACCTAAGTTGACGCATGTACTCAAGATGGTGACAGACTTGCTTTGGGCCGACCAAACGCTACTCGTGACTGGGTAGTTACAAAGGTAGGTTTCGGGTTTGTCCAGTCCCATGCTGCGAGACATGGTCGAGCAAGATGGGATTTGCCCCTCCGATCAGGATAGATATACTATGGGCCCCTCGTGTGATCCGACCAGGATAAGCATGGCCATGCGACAAGGATTATGAGATAATCCGGATAGTGGTCGGTATCACTGGAACGAGAAAGAGGTCGGACTAGCACAAGGATGACAGAATTGCCTTGAGCTCGACAATGTATATCGTGTGGCAAAAGGAATGGAAGTGTGATGTACAGGTTCGCCTAACCAGCTTCATAGTCTGCTTGGTGGTCAGCATGCCTTGCTAGAGGCCGCTACCAACCGTGCAGGTCAGAGGTGATCTGAACTGTGACCAAGCCGACTTGAACCTAAGGGGTCGCGCGCTTGAGGGAAGGAACCTACAAGGTCGGTTTGTAGGACACTGGTTGGATGT
>NW_025229418.1:22515-23246 GCF_018294505.1 Triticum aestivum | reverse complement strand
CCAAAACGGTGAGTAATAGTCCAAGAAACGGGCCAGAATCGGCCAAAACTGTGAGTGTTAATGACCAACACATAAGCGCACCTTGGGGTTCAACAACTATGGAAATCACTTTGGGACCCCAAAACGGTGAGTAATAGTCCACGAAACGGGTCAGAATCGGCCAAATCCATGAGTGTTCATGACCGACACATAAGCGCACCTTGGGGTTCAACGACAATGGAAATTGCTTCGGGACCCCAAAACGGTGAGTAATAGTCAAAGAAACGGGCCAGAATTGGCCAAAACTGCGAGTGTTGATGACCTACACATAAACGCACCCCAGGGTTCGTTAATCGTGGAAATCACTCCGGGACCCCAAAAAAGTGAGTAATAGTCTATGAAACGGGCCAGAATCGGCCAAAACTGTGAGTGTTGATGACCGACACATAAGCACAACTTGGGGATCAACCACTATGGAAATCGCTGTGAGACAACAAAACGGTGAGTAATAATCCAAGAAATGGGCCAGACTCGGCCAAATCTGCGGTTGTTGATGACCGACACGTAAGCGCACCTTGGGGTTCAACGACCTTGGAAATTGCTTCAGGACCCCAAAACGGTGAGTAATAGTCCAGGAAACGGGCCAGATCGACAAATACCGCGAGTGTTGATGACCGACACGTAAACACGCCCGGGGTTCGTTAACCGTGGAATTCGCTTCGGGACCCCAAAACAGTGAGTAATAGTCCATG
>NW_025229418.1:21599-22148 GCF_018294505.1 Triticum aestivum | reverse complement strand
AATAGTCCACGAAACGGGCCAGATCGACAAATACCGCGAGTGTTGATGACCGACACGTAAACGCGCCCGGGGTTCGTTAACCGTGGAATTCGCTTCGGGACCCCAAAACAGTGAGTAATAGTCCATGAAACGGGCCAGAATCGGCCAAAATTGTGAGTGTTCACAACCGACACATAAGCGCAACTTGGGGTTCAACAACTATGGAAATCGCTTCGGGACCCTGAAACGGTGAGTAATAGTCCAAGAAACAGGCCAGAATCGGCCAAAACTGTCAGTGTTAATGACCGACACATAAGCGCACCTTGGGGTTCAACAACTATGGAAATCACTATGGGACCCCAAAACGGTGAGTAATAGTCCAAGAAACGGGCCAGAATCGGCCAAAACTGTGAGTGTTAATGACCGAAACATAAGCGCACCTCAGGGTTCAACAACTTCGGAAATCGCTTCGGGACCCCAAAACGGTGAGTAATAGACCAAGAAACGGGCCAGAATCGGCAAAAACTGCGGACCGACACGTAAACGCACCCCAGGGTTCGTTAATCGTGG
>NW_025229418.1:20988-21589 GCF_018294505.1 Triticum aestivum | reverse complement strand
CCGACACATAAGCGCACCTTGGGGTTCAACGACAATGGAAATTGCTTCGGGACCCCAAAACGGTGAGTAATAGTCAAAGAAACGGGCCAGAATTGGCCAAAACTGCGAGTGTTGATGACCTACACACAAACGCACCCCAGGGTTCGTTAATCGTGGAAATCACTCCGGGACCCCAAAAAAGTGAGTAATAGTCTATGAAACGGGCCAGAATCGGCCAAAACTGTGAGTGTTGATGACCGACACATAAGCACAACTTGGGGATCAACGACTATGGAAATCGCTGTGAGACAACAAAACGGTGAGTAATAATCCAAGAAATGGGCCAGACTCGGCCAAATCTGCGGTTGTTGATGACCGACACGTAAGCGCACCTTGGGGTTCAACGACCTTGGAAATTGCTTTAGGACCCCAAAACGGTGAGTAATAGTCCACGAAACGGGCCAGATCGACAAATACCGCGAGTGTTGATGACCGACACGTAAACGCGCCCGGGGTTCGTTAACCGTGGAATTCGCTTCGGGACCCCAAAACAGTGAGTAATAGTCCATGAAACGGGCCAGAATCGGCCAAAATTGTGAGTGTTCACAACCGACACATAAGC
>NW_025229418.1:18415-18996 GCF_018294505.1 Triticum aestivum | reverse complement strand
CCAAAACTCTGAGTGTTGATGACCGACACATAAGCGCACCTTGGGGTTCAACAACTACGGAAATAACTCCGGGACCCCAAAATAGTGAGTAAACTCCACGAAACTGTGAGTGTTCACGACTGACACATAAGCAAAACTGTGAGTGTTCACGACAGACACATAGGCAAAACTTGGGATTCAACAACTATGGATATCGCTTCGGGACCCCGAAACGGTGAGCAATAGTTCAAGAAACGGGCCAGAATCGGCCCAAACTATCAGTGTTATTGACGGACACATAAGCGCACCTTGGGGTTCAAAAACTATGGAATCGCTTTGGGACCCCAAAACGATGAGTAATAGTCCAAGAAACGGGCCAGAATCGGCCAAAACAGCGAGTGTTGATTACCAACACGTAAACGCACCCCAGGGTTCGTTAATCGTGGAAATCACTCTGGGACCCCAAAACAATGAGTAATAGTCCACGAAATGGCCAGAATCGGCCAAAACCGTGAGTGTTGATGAACGACACATAAGCGCACCTTGGGGTTAAACAACTATGGAAATCGCTTCGGGACCCAAAAACGGTGAGTAATAGTCCA
>NW_025229418.1:14853-16282 GCF_018294505.1 Triticum aestivum | reverse complement strand
AGTGTTCACGACTGACACATAAGCAAAACTGTGAGTGTTCACGACCGACACATAAGCAAAACTTGGGATTCAACAACTATGGAAATCGCTTCGGGAGCCCGAAACGGTGAGTAATAGTCCGAGAAACGGGCCAGAATCGGCCCAAACTATCAGTGTTAATGACGGACACATAAGCGCACCTTGGGGTTCAAAAACTATGGAAATCGCTTTGGGACCCCAAAACGGTGAGTCGGCCAAAACAGCGAGTGTTGATGACCGACACGTAAACGCACCCCAGGGTTCGTTAATCGTGGAAATCACTCCGGGACCCCAAAACAGTGAGTAATAGTCCACGAAATGGCCAGAATCGGCCAAAACCGTGAGTGTTGATGACCGACACATAAGCGCACCTTGGGGTTAAACAACTATGGAAATCGCTTCGGGACCCAAAAACGGTGAGTAATAGTCCAAGAAATGGGCCAGAATCGGCCAAAACTATGAGTGTTGATGATCGACACATAAGCGCACGTTGGGTTCAACAACTATGGAAATCGCTTCGGGACCCCAAAACACTAAGTAATAGTCCATGAAACGGGCCAGAATCGGCCAAAACTATGAGTGTTGATGACTGACACATAAGCGTAACTTGGGGTTCAACAACTATGGAGATCACTCCGGAACCGCAAAATAGTGAGTAATAGTCCAAGAAATGGGCTAGAATCGGCCAAAACTGCGAGTGTTGATGACCAACATGTAAATGCACCCCAGGGTTCGTTAATCGTGGAAATCACTCCGGGACCCAAAAATGGTGAGTAATAGTCCGAGAAATTGGCCAGAGTCGTCCTAAACTATGAGTGTTGATGACCGACATACAAGTGCACCTCGGGGTTCAACAACTATGGAAATTGCTTCGGGACCCCAAAACAGTGAGTAATAATCCATGAAATGGGCCAGAATAAGCAAACTGTGAGTGTTGATGACCGACACATAAGCGTAACTTGGGATTCAAAAACTATGGAAATCGCTCTAAGTCCCCAAAACGGTGAGTAATAGTCCAAGAAATGGTCCAGAATCGGCCAAAACTATGATTGTTGATGACTGACACGTAAGCGCACCTTGGGGTTCAACAACCATGGAAATCGCTCCGGGACCCCAAAACAGTGAGTAATAGTCCAGGAAATGGGTCAGATCGAAAAAACCGTGAGTGTTGATGCCGACACGTAAATGCGCCCGGGGTTCGTTAACCATGGAAATCGCTTCGTGACCACAAAACAGTGAGTAATAGTCCACGAAACACGCCAGAATCGGCCAAAACTGTGAGTGCTGATGACCGAGACATAAGGGCACCTTGGGGTTCAACAACTATGGAAATAACTCCGGGACCCCAAAATAGTGAGTAATAGTCCACGAAACGGACCAAAATTGTCCAGAACTGTGAGTGTTGATGACC
>NW_025229418.1:12202-13478 GCF_018294505.1 Triticum aestivum | reverse complement strand
ACACATAAGCGCACCTTGGGGTTCAACAACTACGGAAATAACTCCGGGACCCCAAAATAGTGAGTAAAGTCCACGAAACTGTGAGTGTTCACGACTGACACATAAGCAAAACTGTGAGTGTTCACGACCGACACATAAGCAAAACTTGGGATTCAACAACTATGGAAATCGCTTCGGGAGCCCGAAACGGTGAGTAATAGTCCGAGAAACGGGCCAGAATCGGCCCAAACTATCAGTGTTAATGACGGACACATAAGCGCACCTTGGGGTTCAAAAACTATGGAAATCGCTTTGGGACCCCAAAACGGTGAGTCGGCCAAAACAGCGAGTGTTGATGACCGACACGTAAACGCACCCCAGGGTTCGTTAATCGTGGAAATCACTCCGGGACCCCAAAACAGTGAGTAATAGTCCACGAAAGGCCAGAATCGGCCAAAACCGTGAGTGTTGATGACTGACACATAAGCGTAACTTGGGGTTCAACAACTATGGAGATCACTCCGGAACCGCAAAATAGTGAGTAATAGTCCAAGAAATGGGCTAGAATCGGCCAAAACTGCGAGTGTTGATGACCAACATGTAAATGCACCCCAGGGTTCGTTAATCGTGGAAATCACTCCGGGACCCAAAAATGGTGAGTAATAGTCCGAGAAATTGGCCAGAGTCGTCCTAAACTATGAGTGTTGATGACCGACATACAAGTGCACCTCGGGGTTCAACAACTATGGAAATTGCTTCGGGACCCCAAAACAGTGAGTAATAATCCATGAAACGGGCCAGAATAAGCAAACTGTGAGTGTTGATGACCGACACATAAGCGTAACTTGGGATTCAAAAACTATGGAAATCGCTCTAAGTCCCCAAACCGGTGAGTAATAGTCCAAGAAATGGTCCAGAATCGGCCAAAACTATGATTGTTGATGACTGACACGTAAGCGCACCTTGGGGTTCAACAACCATGGAAATCGCTCCGGGACCCCAAAACAGTGAGTAATAGTCCAGGAAATGGGTCAGATCGAAAAAACCGTGAGTGTTGATGCCGACACGTAAATGCGCCCGGGGTTCGTTAACCATGGAAATCGCTTCGTGACCACAAAACAGTGAGTAATAGTCCACGAAACACGCCAGAATCGGCCAAAACTGTGAGTGCTGATGACCGAGACATAAGGGCACCTTGGGGTTCAACAACTATGGAAATAACTCCGGGACCCCAAAATAGTGAGTAATAGTCCACGAAACGGACCAAAATTGTCCAGAACTGTGAGTGTTGATGACC
>NW_025229418.1:8707-10153 GCF_018294505.1 Triticum aestivum | reverse complement strand
GCACCCCACGGTTCGTTAATCGTGGAAATCACTCCGGGACCCCAAAACAGTGAGTAATAGTTCATAAACGGCCCAGAATCGGCCAAAACTCTGAGTGTTGATGACCGACACATAAGCGCACCTTGGGGTTCAACAACTACGGAAATAACTCCGGGACCCCAAAATAGTGAGTAAAGTCCACGAAACTGTGAGTGTTCACGACTGACACATAAGAAAAACTGTGAGTGTTCACGACCGACACATAAGCAAAACTTGGGATTCAACAACTATGGAAATTGCTTCGGGAGCCCGAAACGGTGAGTAATAGTCCAAGAAACGGGCCAGAATTGGCCCAAACTATCAGTGTTAATGACGGACACATAAGCGCACCTTGGGGTTCAAAAACTATGGAAATCGCTTTGGGACCCCAAAACGGTGAGTCGGCCAAAACAGCGAGTGTTGATGACCGACACGTAAACGCACCCCAGGGTTCGTTAATCGTGGAAATCACTCCGGGACCCCAAAACAGTGAGTAATAGTCCACGAAATGGCCAGAATCGGCCAAAACCGTGAGTGTTGATGACCGACACATAAGCGCACCTTGGGGTTAAACAACTATGGAAATCGCTTCGGGACCCAAAAACGGTGAGTAATAGTCCAAGAAACGGGCCAGAATCGGCCAAAACTATGAGTGTTGATGATCGACACATAAGCGCACGTTGGGTTCAACAACTATGGAAATCGCTTCGGGACCCCAAAACACTGAGTAATAGTCCATGAAACGGGCCAGAATCGGCCAAAACTATGAGTGTTGATGACTGACACATAAGCGTAACTTGGGGTTCAACAACTATGGAGATCACTCCGGAACCGCAAAATAGTGAGTAATAGTCCAAGAAATGGGCTAGAATCGGCCAAAACTGCGAGTGTTGATGACCAACATGTAAATGCACCCCAGGGTTCGTTAATCGTGGAAATCACTCCGGGACCCAAAAACGGTGAGTAATAGTCCGAGAAATTGGCCAGAGTCGGCCTAAACTATGAGTGTTGATGACCGACATACAAGTGCACCTCGGGGTTCAACAACTATGGAAATTGCTTCGGGACCCCAAAACAGTGAGTAATAGTCCATGAAACGGGCCAGAATAAGCAAACTGTGAGTGTTTATGACCGACACATAAGCGTAACTTGGGATTCAAAAACTATGGAAATCGCTCTAAGTCCCCAAAATGGTGAGTAATAGTCCAAGAAATGGTCCAGAATCGGCCAAAACTACGATTGTTGATGACTGACACGTAAGCGCACCTTGGGGTTCAACAACCATGGAAATCGCTCCGGGACCCCAAAACAGTGAGTAATAGTCCAGGAAATGGGTCAGATCGAAAAAACCGTGAGTGTTGATGCCGACACGTAAATGCGCCCGGGGTTCGTTAACCATGGAAATCGCTTCGTGACCACAAAACAGTG
>NW_025229418.1:4410-5986 GCF_018294505.1 Triticum aestivum | reverse complement strand
ATGGAAATCGCTTCAGGACTCCAAAACGGTGAGTAATAGTCCAAGAAATGGGCCAGAATAGGCCAAAACTGCGAGTGTTGATGACCGACACGTAAACGCACCCCACGGTTCGTTAATCGTGTAAATCACTCTGGGACCCCAAAACAGTGAGTAATAGTTCACGAAACGGCCCAGAATCGGCCAAAACTCTGAGTGTTGATGACCGACACATAAGCGCACCTTGGGGTTCAACAACTACGGAAATAACTCCGGGACCCCAAAATAGTGAGTAAAGTCCACGGAACTGTGAGTGTTCACGACTGACACATAAGCAAAACTGTGAGTGTTCGCGACCGACACATAAGCAAAACATGGGATTCAACAACTATGGAAATCGCTTCGGGAGCCCGAAACGGTGAGTAATAGTCCAAGAAACGGGCCAGAATCGGCCCAAACTATCAGTGTTAATGACGGACACATAAGCGCACCTTGGGGTTCAAAAACTATGGAAATCGCTTTGGGACCCCAAAACGGTGAGTCGGCCAAAACAGCGAGTGTTGATGACCGACACGTAAACGCACCCCAGGGTTCGTTAATCGTGGAAATCACTCCGGGACCCCAAAACAGTGAGTAATAGTCCACGAAATGGCCAGAATCGGCCAAAACTGTGAGTGTTGATGACCGACACATAAGCGCACCTTGGGGTTAAACAACTATGGAAATCGCTTCGGGACCCAAAAACGGTGAGTAATAGTCCAAGAAACGGGCCAGAATCGGCCAAAACTATGAGTGTTGATGATCGACACATAAGCGCACGTTGGGTTCAACAACTATGGAAATCGCTTCGGGACCCCAAAACACTGAGTAATAGTCCATGAAACGGGCCAGAATCGGCCAAAACTATGAGTGTTGATGACTGACACATAAGCGTAACTTGGGGTTCAACAACTATGGAAATCACTCCGGAACCGCAAAATAGTGAGTAATAGTCCAAGAAATGGGCTAGAATCGGCCAAAACTGCGAGTGTTGATGACCATAATGTAAATGCACCCCAGGGTTCGTTAATCGTGGAAATCACTCCGGGACCCAAAAACGGTGAGTAATAGTCCGAGAAATTGGCCAGAGTCGGCCTAAACTATGAGTGTTGATGACCGACATACAAGTGCACCTCGGGGTTCAACGACTATGGAAATTGCTTCGGGACCCCAAAACAGTGAGTAATAGTCCATGAAACGGGCCAGAATAAGCAAACTGTGAGTGTTGATGACCGACACATAAGCGTAACTTGGGATTCAAAAACTATGGAAATCGCTCTAAGTCCCCAAAACGGTGAGTAATAGTCCAAGAAATGGTCCAGAATCGGCCAAAACTACGATTGTTGATGACTGACACGTAAGCGCACCTTGGGGTTCAACAACCATGGAAATCGCTCCGGACCCCAAAACAGTGAGTAATAGCCCAGGAAATGGGTCAGATCGAAAAAACCGTGAGTGTTGATGTCCGACACGTAAATGCGCCCGGGGTTCGTTAACCATGGAAATCGCTTCGTGACCGCAAAACAGTGAGTAATAGTCCACGAAACACGCCAGAATCGGC
>NW_025229418.1:0-1594 GCF_018294505.1 Triticum aestivum | reverse complement strand
AAAACTATGAGTGTTCTTGACCGACACATAAGCGCACCTTGGGGTTCAACGACAATGGAAATTGCTTCGGGACCCCAAAACGGTGAGTAATAGTCAATGAAACGGGCCAGAATCGGCCAAAACTGTGAGTGTTGATGACCGAAACATAAGCACAACTTGGGGTTCAACAACTATGGAAATCGCTGTGAGACAACAAAACGGTGAGTAATAATCCAAGAAATGGGCCAGACTCGGCCAAATCTGCGGTTGTTGATGACCGACACGTAAGCGCACCTTGGGGTTCAACAACCTTGGAAATTGCTTCAGGACCCCAAAACGGTGAGTAATAGTCCACGAAACGGGCCAGATCGACAAATACCGCGAGTGTTGATGACCGACACGTAAACGCGCCCGGGGTTCGTTAACCATGGAATTCGCTTCGGGACCCCAAAACAGTGGGTAATAGTTCATAAAACGGGCCAGAATCGGCCAAAACTATGAGTTTTCACAACCGACACATAAGCGCAACTTGGGGTTCAACAACTATGGAAATCGCTTCGGGACCCTGAAACGGTGAGTAATAGTCCAAGAAACAGGCCAGAATCGGCCAAAACTGTCAGTGTTAATGACCGACACATAAGCGCACCTTGGGGTTCAATAATTATGGAAATCGCTTTGGGACAACAAAACAATGAGTAATAGTCCAAGAAACGGGCCATATTCGGCCAAAACTGTGAGTGTTAATGACCAAAACATAAGCGCACCATAGGTTTCAACAACTATGGAAATCGCTTCAGGACCCCAAAACGGTGAGTAATAGTCAAGAAACTGGCCAGAATCGGCAAAAACTGCGAGTGTTGATGACCGACATGTAAACGCACCCCACGGTTTGTTAATCGTGGATATCACTCCGGGACCCCAAAACGGTGAGTAATAGTTCACGAAACGGCCAAGAATCGGCCAAAACTCTGAGTGTTGATGACCGACACATAAGCGCACCTTGGGGTTCAACAACTACGGAAATAACTCTGGGACCCCAAAATAGTGAGTAAAGTCCACGAAACTGTGAGTGTTCATGACTGACACATAAGCAAAACTGTGAGTGTTCACGACCGACACATAGGCAAAACTTGGGATTCAACAACTATGGAAATCGCTTCGGGGCCCCGAAACGGTGAGCAATACTCCAAGAAACGGGCCAGAATCGGCCCAAACTATCGGTGTTAATGACGGACACATAAGCGCACCTTGGGGTTCAAAAACTATGGAAATCGCTTTGGGACCCCAAAACGGTGAGTAATAGTCCAAGAAATGGGCCAGAATCGGCCAAAACAGCGAGTGTTGATGACCAACACGTAAACGCACCCCAGGGTTCGTTAATCGTGGAAACGCACCCCAAAACAATGAGTAATAGTCCACGAAATGGCCAGAATCGGCCAAAACCGTGAGTGTTGATGAACGACACATAAGCGCACCTTGGGGTTAAACAACTATGGAAATCGCTTCGGGACCCAAAAACGGTGAGTAATAGTCCATGAAACGGTCCAGAATCGGCCAAAACTGTGAGTGTTGATGACCGACACATTAGCGTAACTCGGGGTTCAAAAACTATGGA
>NW_025229417.1:21744-23246 GCF_018294505.1 Triticum aestivum | reverse complement strand
GGAGTATCAGGGTTTCGGACGAGAACTCATCTGTTACACGGGCACTTCAATGTTTTTCACACTTTTTTGAACTCCAGCCTATTTTTGCGTTCACTATGTATCATTCAAAGCGACGTCATCAATTTGCAACACGTTCTGACATCATTTGCTGTTTTTCATTCATTTACCGATTTGTTTAGAGAGCTAAATGACGGTGAAATTGAAAATCACTACAAAATGAACTCTAAAAATGTTAGAACTTGGCATGGAATCATCATTTCACCTGCATAGCATGTGCAAAAGAGTAGAGAGGGTCACGGCGAAAACTGGACGCACCTCGTGTACAAACTGGACAATCTCTTTCGGAGTATCAGGGTTTCGTACGAGAACTCATCTGTTACACGGGCACTTCAATGTTGTTAAAGTATTTTGAACTGCAGCCTATTTTTGCGTTCAGTATGCATCATTCAAAGCGACGTCATCAATTTCCAACACGTTCTGACATCATTTGCTGTTTTTCAGTCATTTACCGATTTGTTTAGAGAGCTAAATGACGGTGAAATTGAAAATCACTACAGAATGAACTCTGAAAATGTTGGAACTTGGCATGGTATCATCATTTCACCCGCATAGCATGTGCAAAAGAGTAGAGATGGTCACGGCAAAAACTGGACGCACCTCGTGTACAAACTGGGCAATCTCTTTCGGAGTATCAGGGTTTCGGACGAGAACTCGTCTGTTACACGGGCACTTCAATGTTTTTCACACTTTTTTGAACTCCAGCCTATTTTTGCGTTCACTATGCATCATTCAAAGCGACGTCATCAATTTCCAACACGTTCTGACATCATTCGCTGTTTTTCATTCATTTACCGATTTGTTTAGAGAGCTAAATGAGGGTGAAATTTAAAATCACTACAAAATTAACTCTGCAAATGTTGGAACTTGGCATGGAATCATCATTTCACCCGCATAGCATGTGCAAAAGAGTAGAGATGGTCACGGTGAAAACTGGACGCACCTCGTGTACAAACTGGACAATCTCTTTCGGAGTATCAGGGTTTCGGACGAGAACTCATCTATTACACGTGCACTTCAATGTTTTTTTAACTTTTTTGAACTCCAGCCTATTTTTGCGTTCACTATGCATCATTCAAAGCCACATCATCAATTTCCAACACGTTCTGACATCATTTGCTGTTTTTCAGTCATTTACCGATTTGTTTAGAGAGCTAAATGACGGTGAAATTGAAAATCACTACAAAATGAACTCTGAAAATGTTAGAACTTGGCATGGTATCATTATTTCACCCGCATAGCATGTGCAAAAGAGTAGAGAGGGTCACGTCGAAAACTGGACGCACCTCGTGTACAAAGTGGACAATCTCTTTCGGAGTATCAGGGTTTCAGATGAGAACTCATCTGTTCCACGGGCACTTCAATGTTTTTTATACTTTTTTGAACTCCAGCCTATTTTTGCGTTCACTATGCATCATTCAAAGCGATGTCATCAATTTCCAACA
>NW_025229417.1:20908-21568 GCF_018294505.1 Triticum aestivum | reverse complement strand
GTTCTGACATCATTTGCTGTTTTTCAGTCATTTACCGATTTGTTTAGAGAGCTAAATGACGGTGAAATTGAAAACCACTACAAAATGAACTCTGAAAATGTTGGAACTTGGCATGGTATCATCATTTCACCCGCATAGCATGTGCAAAAGAGTAGAGAGGGTCACGCCGAAAACTGGATGCACCTCGTGTACAAACTGGACAATCTCTTTCGGAGTATCAGGGATTCGGACGAGAACTCAACTCTTACACGGGCACTTCAATGTTTTTTAAACTTTTTTGAACTCCAGCCTATTTTTGCGTTCAGTATGCATCATTCAAAGAGACGTCATCAATTTCCAACACGTTCTGACATCATTTGCTGTTTGTCGGTAATTTACTAATTTGTTTAGAGAGCTAAATGAAGATGAAATTGAAAATCACTACAAAATGAACTCTGAAAATGTTGGAACTTGGCATGGTATCATCATTTCACCCGCATAGCATGTGCAAAAGAGTAGAGAGGGTCACGGCGAAAACTGGACGCACCTCGTGTACAAACTGGACAATCTCTTTCGGAGTATCAGGGTTTCGTACGAGAACTCATCTGTTACACGGGCACTTCAATGTTGTTAAACTTTTTTGAACTGCAGCCTATTTTTGCGTTCAGTATGCATCATTCA
>NW_025229417.1:15197-15750 GCF_018294505.1 Triticum aestivum | reverse complement strand
ATTTTTGCGTTCACTATGCATCATTCTAAGCGACGTCAACAAATTCCAACATGTTCTAACATCATTTGTTGTTTTTCAGTCATTTACCGATTTGTTTAGAGAGCTAAATGACGGTGAAATTGAAAATCACTACAAAATGAACACTGGAAATGTTGGAACTTGGCATGGTATCATCATTTCACCCGCATAGCATGTGCAAAAGAGTAGAGAGGGTCACGGCGAAAACTGGACGCATCTCGTGTACAAACTGGACAATCTCTTTCGGAGTATTAGGGTTTCGGGCGAGAACTCATCTCTGACACGGGCACTTCAATGTTTTTTAAACTTTTTTGAACTCCAGCCTATTTTTGCGTTCAGTATGCATCATTCAAAGTGACGTCATCAATTTCCAACACGTTCTGACATCATTCGCTGTTTTTCAGTCATTTACCGATTTGTTTAGAGAGCTAAATGACGGTGAAATTGAAAATCACTACAAAATTAACTCTGCAAATGTTGGAACTTGGCATGGTATCATCATTTCACCCGCATAGCATGTGCAAAAGAGTAGAGA
>NW_025229417.1:14031-14821 GCF_018294505.1 Triticum aestivum | reverse complement strand
CTTCAATGTTTTTTAAACTTTTTTGAACTCCAGCCTATTTTTGTGTTCAGTATGCATCATTCAAAGCGACGTCATAAATTTCCAACACGTTCTGACATCATTCTCTGTTTTTCAATCATTTACCGATTTGTTTAGAGAGCTAAATGACGGTGAAATTGAAAATCACTACAAAATTAACTCTGCAAATGTTGGAACTTGGCATGGTATCATCATTTCACCCGCATAGCATGTGCAAAAGAGTAGAGAGGGTCACGGCGAGAACTGGACGCACCTCGTGTACAAACTGGACAATCTCTTTCGGAGTATCAGGGTTTCGGACGAGAACTCATCTGTTACACGTGCACTTTAATGTGTTTTAAACTTTTTTGAACTCCAGCCTATTTCTGCGTTCAGTATGCATCATTCAAAGGGACGTCATCAATTTCCAACACGTTCTGACATCATTTGTTGTTTTTCAGTCATTTACCGATTTGTTTAGAGAGCTAAATGACGGTGAAATTGAAAATCACTACAAAATGAATCTGAAAATGTTGGAACTTGGCATGGTATCATCATTGCACCCGCATAGCATGTGCAAAAGAGTAGAGATGGTCACGGTGAAAACTGGACGCACCTCGTGTACAAACTGGACAATCTCTTTCGGAGTATCAGGGTTTCGGACGAGAACTCATTTGTTACATGGGCACTTCAATGTTTTTCACACTTTTTTGAACTCTAGCCTATTTTTGCGTTCACTATGTATCATTCAAAGCGACGTCATCAATTTGCAACACGTTCTGACATCATTTGC
>NW_025229417.1:13196-13878 GCF_018294505.1 Triticum aestivum | reverse complement strand
CCGCATAGCATGTGCAAAAGAGTAGAGAGGGTCACGGCGAAAACTGGACGCATCTCGTGTACAAACTGGACAATCTCTTTCGGAGTATTAGGGTTTCGGGCGAGAACTCATCTCTGACACGGGCACTTCAATGTTTTTTAAACTTTTTTGAACTCCAGCCTATTTTTGCGTTCAGTATGCATCATTCAAAGCGACGTCATCAATTTCCAACACGTTCTGGCATCATTCACTGTTTTTCAGTCATTTACCGATTTGTTTAGAGAGCTAAATGACGGTGAAATTGAAAATCACTACAAAATTAACTCTGCAAATGTTGGAACTTGGCGTGGTATCATCATTTCACCCACATAGCATGTGCAAAAGAGTAGAGAGGGTCACGGCGAAAACTGGACGCACCTTGTGTACAAACTGGACAATCTCTTTCGGAGTATCAGGGTTTCGGACGAGAACTCATCTGTTACACGTGCACTTCAATGTTTTTTAGACTTTTTTGAAGTCCAGCCTATTTTTTCGTTCACTATGCATCATTCAAAGCGACGTCATCAATTTCCAACACGTTCTGACATCATTTGCTGTTTTTCAGTCATTTGCCGATTTGTTTAGAGAGCTAAGTGACGATGAAATTGAAAATCACTACAAAATGAAATCTGAAAATGTTGGAACTTGGCCTGGTATCATCATT
>NW_025229417.1:12213-13186 GCF_018294505.1 Triticum aestivum | reverse complement strand
TTCACAATTTTTTGAACTCCAGCCTATTTTTGCGTTCACTATGCATCATTCAGAGTGACGTCATCAATTTGCAACACGTTCTGACATCATTTGCTGTTTTTCATTCATTTACCGATTTGTTTAGAGAGCTAAATGACGGTGAAATTGAAAATCAGTACAAAATGAACTCTAAAAATGTTAGAACTTGGCATGGAATCATCATTTCACCCGCATAGCATGTGCAAAAGAGTAGAGAGGGTCACGGCGAAAACTGGACGCACCTCGTGTACAAACTGGACAATCTCTTTCGAAGTATCAGGGTTTCGGACGAGAACTCATCTGTTACACGGGCACTTCAAAGTTTTTTAAACTTTTTTGAACTCCAGCCTATTTTTGCATTCACTATGCATCATTCAAAGCGACGTCATCAAATTCCAACACGTTCTGACATCATTTGTTGTTTTTTAGTCATTTACCGATTTGTTTAGAGAGCTAAATGACGGTGAAATAGAAAATCACTACAAAATGAACTCTCGAAATGTTGCAACTTGGCATGGTATCATCATTTCACCCGCATAGCATGTGCAAAAGAGTAGAGATGGTCACGGTGAAAACTGGACGCACCTCGTGTACAAACTGGACAATCTCTTTCGGAGTATCAGGGTTTCGGACGAGAACTCATCTATTACACATGCACTTCAATGTTTTTTTAACTTTTTTTAACTCCAGCCTATTTTTGCGTTCACTATGCATCATTCAAAGCGAAGTCATCAATTTGTAACCCGTTCTGACATCATTTGCTGTTTTTCAGTCATTTACCGATTTGTTTAGAGAGCTAAATGACGGTGATATTGAAAATCACTACAAAATGAACTCTAAAAATGTTAGAACTTGGCATGGTATCATCATTTCACCCGCATAGCATGTGTAAAAGAGTAGAGAGGGTCACGGCGAAAACTGGACGCACCTCGTGTACAATGTGGACAATCTCTTT
>NW_025229417.1:8893-10012 GCF_018294505.1 Triticum aestivum | reverse complement strand
CAAAATGAACTCTGGAAATGTTGGAACTTGGCATGGTATCATCATTTCACCCGCATAGCATGTGCAAAAGAGTAGAGAGGGTCACGGCGAAAACTAGACGCATCTCGTGTACAAACTGGACAATCTCTTTCGGAGTATTAGGGTTTCGGGCGAGAACTCATCTCTGACACGGGCACTTCAATGTTTTTTAATCTTTTTTGAACTCCAGCCTATTTTTGCGTTCAGTATGCATCATTCAAAGCGACGTCATCAATTTCCAACACGTTCTAACATCATTCGCTGTTTTTCAGTCATTTACCGATTTGTTTAGAGAGCTAAATGACGGTGAAATTGAAAATCACTACAAAATTAACTCTGCAAATGTTGGAACTTGGCATGGTATCATCATTTCACCCGCATAGCATGTGCAAAAGAGTAGAGAGGGTCACGGCGAAAACTGGACGCACCTCGTGTACAAACTGGACAATCTCTTTCGGAGTATCAAGGTTTCGGACAAGAACTCATCTGTTACACGTGCACTTCAATGTTTTTTAGACTTTTTTGAAGTCCAGCCTATTTTTGCGTTCACTATGCATCATTCAAAGCGAGGTCATCAATTTCCAACACGTTCTGACATCATTTGCTGTTTTTCAGTCATTTGCCGATTTGTTTAGAGAGCTAAGTGACGATGAAATTGAAAATCACTACAAAATGAAATCTGAAAATGTTGGAACTTGGCCTGGTATCATCATTTCACCCGCATAGCATGTGCAAAGAGTAGAGAGGGTCACGGCAAAAACTAGACGCACCTCGTGTACAAACTGGACAATCTCTTTCGAAGTATCAGGATTTCGGACGAGAACTCATCTGTTACACGGGCACTTCAATGTTTTTCACAATTTTTTGATCTCCAGCCTATTTTTGCGTTCACTATGCATCATTCAGAGTGACGTCATCAATTTGCAACACGTTCTGACATCATTTGCTGTTTTTCATTCATTTACCGATTTGTTTAGAGAGCTAAATGACGGTGAAATTGAAAATCACTACAAAATGAACTCTAAAAATGTTAGAACTTGGCATGGTATCATCATTTCACCCGCATAGCTTGTGCAAAAGAGTAGAGAGGGTCACGGCGAA
>NW_025229417.1:4445-5080 GCF_018294505.1 Triticum aestivum | reverse complement strand
TTCCAACACGTTCTGACATCATTTGCTGTTTTTCAGTCATTTACCGATTTGTTTAGAGAGCTAAATCACGGTGAAATTGAAAATCACTACAAAATGAACTCTGAAAATATTGGAACTTGGCATGGTATCATCATTTCACCCGCATAGCATGTGCAAAAGAGTAGAGAGGGTCACGGCGAAAACTGGACGCACCTCGTGTACAAACTGGACAATCTCTTTCTAAGTATCAGGGTTTCGGACGAGAACTCATCTGTTCCACAGGCACTTCAATGTTTTTTAAACTTTTTTGAACTCCAGCCTATTTTTGCGTTCACCATGCATCATTCAAAGCGACGTCATCAATTTGCAACGCGTTCTGACATCATTTGCTGTTTTTCAGTCATTTACCGATTTGTTTAGAGAGCTAAATGACGGTGAAATTGAAAATCACTACAAAATGAACTCTGAAAATGTTGAAACTTGGCATGGTATCATCATTTCACCCGCATAGCATGTGCAAAAGAGTAGAAAGGGTCACGGCGAAAACTGGACGCACCTCGTGTACAAACTGGACAATCTCTTTCGGAGTATCAGGGTTTCGGACGAGAACTCATCTGTTACACGGGCACTTCAACGTTTTTTGAACTTTTTTGAAC
>NW_025229417.1:3225-4435 GCF_018294505.1 Triticum aestivum | reverse complement strand
AATTCCAACACGTTCTGACATCATTTGTTGTTTTTCAGTCATTTACCGATTTGTTTAGAGAGCTAAATGACGGTGAAATTGAAAATCACTACAAAATGAACACTGGAAATGTTGGAACTTGGCATGGTATCATCATTTCACCCGCATAGCATGTGCAAAAGAGTAGAGAGGGTCACGGCGAAAACTGGACGCATCTCGTGTACAAACTGGACAATCTCTTTCGGAGTATTAGGGTTTCGGGGGAGAACTCATCTCTGACACGGGCACTTCAATGTTTTTTAAACTTTTTTGAACTCCAGCCTATTTTTGCGTTCAGTATGCATCATTCAAAGTGACGTCATCAATTTCCAACACGTTCTGACATCATTCGCTGTTTTTCAGTCATTTACCGATTTGTTTAGAGAGCTAAATGACGGTGAAATTGAAAATCACTACAAAATTAACTCTGCAAATGTTGGAACTTGGCATGGTATCATCATTTCACCCGCATAGCATGTGCAAAAGAGTAGAGAGGGTCACGGCGAAAACTGGACGCACCTCGTGTACAAACTGGACAATCTCTTTCGGAGTATCAGGGTTTCGGACGAGAACTCATCTGTTACACGTGCACTTCAATGTTTTTTAGACTTTTTTGAAGTCCAGCCTATTTTTGCGTTCACTATGCATCATTCAAAGCGACGTCATCAATTTCCAACACGTTCTGACATCATTTGCTGTTTTTCAGTCATTTGCCGATTTGTTTAGAGAGCTAAGTGACGATGAAATTGAAAATCACTACAAAATGAAATCTGAAAATGTTGGAACTTGGCCTGGTATCATCATTTCACCCGCATAGCATGTGCAAAGAGTAGAGAGGGTCACGGCAAAAACTAGACGCACCTCGTGTACAAACTGGACAATCTCTTTCGAAGTATCAGGATTTCGGACGAGAACTCATCTGTTACACGGGCACTTCAATGTTTTTCACAATTTTTTGATCTCCAGCCTATTTTTGCGTTCACTATGCATCATTCAGAGTGACGTCATCAATTTGCAACACGTTCTGACATCATTTGCTGTTTTTCATTCATTTACCGATTTGTTTAGAGAGCTAAATGACGGTGAAATTGAAAATCACTACAAAATGAACTCTAAAAATGTTAGAACTTGGCATGGTATCATCATTTCACCCGCATAGCTTGTGCAAAAGAGTAGAGAGGGTCACGGCGAA
>NW_025229417.1:2961-3215 GCF_018294505.1 Triticum aestivum | reverse complement strand
GGTGAAATTGAAAATCACTACAAAATGAACTCTGAAAATGTTGGAACTTGGCATGGTATCATCATTTCACCCGCATAGCATGTGCAAAAGAGTAGAGAGGGTCACGGCGAAAACTGGACACACCTCGTGTACAAACTGGACAATCTCTTTCGGAGTATCAGGGTTTCGGACGAGAACTCATCTGTTACACGTGCACTTCAATGTTTTTTAAACTTTTTTGAACTCCAGCCTATTTTTGCGTTCACTATGCATCA
>NW_025229417.1:2258-2951 GCF_018294505.1 Triticum aestivum | reverse complement strand
CATAGCATGTGCAAAAGAGTAGAGATGGTCACGGCGAAAACTGGACGCACCTCGTGTACAAACTGGGCAATCTCTTTCGGAGTATCAGGGTTTCGGACGAGAACTCATTTGTTACACGGGCACTTCAATGTTTTTCACACTTTTTTGAACTCCAGCCTATTTTTGCATTCACTATGTATCATTCAAAGCGACATCATCAATTTCCAACACGTTCTGACATCATTTGCTGTTTTTCAGTCATTTACCGATTTGTTTAGAGAGCTAAATGACGGTGAAATTGAAAATCACTACAAAATGAACCCTGAAAATGTTGGAACTTGGCATGGTATCATCATTTCACCCGCATAGCATGTGCAAGAGAGTAGAGAGGGTCACGGCGAAAACTAGAGGCACCACGTGTACAAACTAGACAATCTCTTTCGGAGTATCAGGGTTTCGGACGAGAACTCATCTGTTACACGGGCACTTCAATGTTTTTTAAACTTTTTTGAACTCCAGCCAATTTCTGCGTTCAGCATGCATCATTCAAAGAGACGTCATCAATTTCCAACACGTTCTGACATCATTTGCTGTCTTTCAGTCATTTACCGATTTGATTAGAGAGCTAAATGACGGTGAAATTGAAAATCACTACAAAATGAACTCTGCAAATGTTGGAACTTGGCATGGTATCATCATTTCACCCGCATAGCA
>NW_025229417.1:0-912 GCF_018294505.1 Triticum aestivum | reverse complement strand
GTGCAAAAGAGTAGAGAAGGTCACGGCGAAAACTGGACGCACCTCGTGTACAAACTGGACAATCTCTTTCGGAGTATCAGGGTTTCGGACGAGAACTCATCTGTTACACGTGCACTTCAATGTTTTTTAGACTTTTTTGAACTCCAGCCAATTTTTGCGTTCACTATGCATCATTCAAAGCGACGTCATCAATTTCCAACACGTTCTGACATCATTTGCTGTTTTTCAGTCATTTACCGATTTGTTTAGAGAGCTAAATGACGGTTAAATTGAAAATCACTACAAAATGAACTCTGGAAATGTTGGAACTTGGCATGGTATCATCATTTCACCCGCATAGCATGTGCAAAAGAGTAGAGAGGGTCTCGGTGAAAACTAGACGCATCTCGTGTACAAACTGGACAGTCTCTTTCAGAGTATTAGGGTTTCAGGCGAGAACTCATCTCTTACACGGGCACTTCAATGTTTTTTAAAAAATTTTGAACTCCAGCCTATTTTTGCATTCAGTATGCATCATTCAAAGCGACGTCATCAATTTCCAACACGTTCTGACATCATTCGCTGTTTTTCAGTCATTTACTGATTTGTTTAGAGAGCTAAATGACGGTGAAATTGAAAATCACTACAAAATGAACTCTAAAAATGTTAGAACTTGGCATGGTATCATCATTTCACCCGCATAGCATGTGCAAAAGAGTAGAGAGGGTCACGGCGAAAACTGGACGCACCTCGTGTACAAACTGGACAATCTCTTTCGAAGTATCAGGGTTTCGGACGAGAACTCATCTGTTACACGGGCACTTCAATGTTTTTTAAACTTTTTTGAACTCCAGCCTATTTTTGCATTCACTATGCATCATTCTAAGCGACGTCAACAAATTCCAACACGTTCTGACATCATTTGTTGTTTTT
>NW_025229416.1:19796-23254 GCF_018294505.1 Triticum aestivum | reverse complement strand
ATGGTGATGATGACGTCCTTGACGTGGAGGATAGTCATCCTCTTGTTGCTCTTGGCGCGGAGGAAGTCCATGATCAACTTGCTCTTTTTGAACTTGAGGTTGAAGTGGAGCTTGATGAGCTTGTGGAGGAGCTTGTGGAGCTTGACGTTGCACACACGGTTGGTAGTTCCTCTCTTGGATTTCTTCTCGAAGGGCTTCCTATTGATTGCGCCGCTCGCAATTGCGGTTGGCAATGGCTCGACTTGAATCTTGAAGAGCACATTGCGCCTCAAGAGCTTGCGCTTCACGTTGTTGTTGTTGAAGACGTTGTTCTCGGCATCTTGTTCCTCTTGGTGTAGGCGCGCTCGCTCTTCTTCTTGGCATCGTAGTCGTTGCCGTTCTTGAGCTTGTGCAAAAGCGACTTGGTTTGATTGAGGACGAGGGATTTGCTCATCGACTTGTTCTTGTGTATGCTTGTCATGTAGCGGGTTCCAAGATGCATGCTGGTCTTGACGCGCAGATCGTCGAAGAGTGTTTGATGACGGTGTACTTGAGTCGGAGAAGGTGTCATTGGAGTGTCGACTCGAGCGGCTCCGTCTTGAGGATGAAGAAGTGGAAGGACGCCGGTTCCTCATGAAGGCGCGGATCTCATCCATTCTTGCATCATTCTCTTGCTTGTGAGCGTCGAATTCGTTGTCGAAGTAGTCCCTCATTGCTTGTTGTTCTTGGTGCAATGCCTTTTGAGCTCCAAATAGGTGACTCTTGGTGACAAATGATGTCATGTCGTCGTCGTTCTCGATGAGAGGTGGAGTGGTAGAAGAACTTGGCCTATCCATCATTCCAAGCAAAATGTAAGTGGTAGAAGGAAAAGAACGTGTACCAAATGTACCTTGACCGAAGTTGAAGATGAATCAAGTTCACTCAAATGCGGACAATGAAATAGCACTGTTGGTACCAATTCTTGTCGGTTCTCACACCTACACACGTAAAAGGTTATGGTGGAGCTTGGTTAGGATGGTGGCACAAAATTTGATGCAATAGTAAGTGAGCTTCAATAATGTTGGAAAAGATTCACAAATTTGCAAATGCAACAAGTAGACCAAGCAAGTATGGGTACACGGAAACACACACGCAAATAGATAAATGGGATTGTGCAATCCAAAAGTGAGCCAAAATGTGGAAACCACGAAAATGCTCTTGTTGCACAATACTAGAGAGACGCTAGCACGACTGCACAATAGGAGGATACGCAAACTTGTGCACAACCTACTAGGTAAAAATGCAACGATCTCTATTCCAAGTATGCTATATGTATGATATTTCGGTGCTATGATCCAACATGATCGGATATGACAATCTTAATGTTGTATGATGCTATGGTTCTTGCTTATAAGCTCTTTGCTTATCTTTCGTCTTTGCTTAAAAGCTTGGGTGGCTCTTTCACTTTTGAGCTCTTTTCTCATGCAAAACTTCACAAATCAAGATAGTAATTGTGTATGCTATGACAACTTTGTGACACACAAGTTGATCTCAAGATATGCACCACTATTGTATGGTATGTATGCTATGGAGTATGACCACTAATGTGCACAAGTCACGTTGCCAGCAATACTCAATGGCTAGTCTCGATGGGTAAGCTACGCAAAATGAGGCAATGTGGGTTATCAATGCAATTTCAAGGTATAACAAAGATGTCGTTGATGTTACCGTCCTTGGCGATGATGAGTAGTCGGAGGAGATGAGCGGTGGTGATGTTAACGTCGAACCGTACCTATATAGCCGAAACACAATAGGACACGGGAAACCACAACTCAAACTCTCAAAGACCAAAACGTGTCAAAATTGACATAGGAGGTAGCGGTGATCGGTGGTGGTGTTTGTGGAAGGTGGTATGGGTATGCGGAAGTAGGCGTGGGCTCCGGGCAAAATTGGACAAAATTATGGCGGCAAAAGGGCTTGTGGGGGGGGGGTGGAGTTGCAGCTGCTAGGGGCCGGATGTCCGGGCCAGCTGCCGGATGTCTGGTATGCCGGATGTCCAGTGGGCACGGCGGATGTCCGGGCTCCTGGATCGGGGACGAACTCGATGAACTCCACGGGAAAATCGCAACTCCGGGGCAAAATTTGACGGATCGGTGGATGGAAAAGGGTGGGGAGGATTGGGGCCATCTTTGATGCATTCGGGAAGCCGGGGCCGGATGTCCGGGCGGGAGGCCGGATTTCCAAAGGGGCGTCGGATGTCCCGGCTGGACGCCGGATGTCCGGTCGCTGGAGTCTTCTTCTGCAGGAGCTGGCTGCGTGTATCTCCAGGGACCGGATGTCCGGGACTTGGGCCGGATGTCCGGTGCCTGGGAGCCTCTTTTGCCTTCTTCCCTTGTTTCACTTCTTCCTCGGACTTGGGGTCTTGTCCATCTTCATGTGCATCCTCGGGAGGGTCCTCCTGGTACCTAATCATGCATAACATTCCGGATTGAGGTAGTAGCCATGTCTCGAGAGGGTCATATGATATTTTACTAAGGAGAGAAGTCACCTCGGTCTCGAGAGCTCGAGCTCGTGCTCTAGTCATCGGTCCTCTTGGTGTTTGGTGAGGCGACGGAAGGTCCATGGGGATGAACGCAGGATGCTCCGCATCAGCTGCCGCCCACTTTTTGCCGCGTGGTTCGGTGATATAGAACCACTGTTGTTGCCACTCCTTGACGGAGTCATTCAAAGCACCTTTCAGCCAAACAGCCTTGGGCATCTTGCTTACCATGGCGCCGCCGCACTCGGCGTGTTCGCCACTCACCACCTTGGGCTTCACATTGAAGATCTTCAGACATAGACCGAAGTCAGGTGGGATCCGGAGAAAAGCCTCGCACATGACGATGAACTCCGAGATATTGAGGAAGGAGTTAGGGGAAAGATCGTGAAAATTGATCCCGTAGTAATACATGACTCCCCGAACGAACGGGTGAACGGGAAACCCGAGCCCACGGACGAAATGGGGAAGGAACACGACTCTCTCATGAGATTCCGGAGCGGGGACGACCTGTCCCGCCGGTGGAAGACGGTGGCCGATCTTCTGGGCCAGATACCCGGCTCCCCGGAGCTTCTTGATGTCCTTCTCCTGGACACTCGAGGCCATGCATTTGCCTCCTGCTCCGGATCCGTACATCTTTGGAAAACCTCTCTTTGATGGAGAAGAAGAGTGCTTGGGCGTTAGGGCTCGAACAGAGGGGAATGAGCTAGCGGGAGGAGAAGGCGTGGGTAAAAGAGAAAGAAACCTAACCTCCTTATAGGGGCGGTAAATGCCTTTTGTGCCTCCCCACTTGCCTGGTGGAACCCGTCTGCCTCCCACTCACCGCGATTAGCGGCACGGTTAGATTACCCAAACCCGTATTAATGAAAATCCCGTGATTAGGGGACACGATCTCTGCTTTGACAAGACGTGTCAAAGAAACCGCCTCGCAATATGCGCTATAGCTGGTTGTGGGGAAATAGAT
>NW_025229416.1:0-19480 GCF_018294505.1 Triticum aestivum | reverse complement strand
GAATAATGATTCGACCGTAATAATATGTCACGTCATCAGAAAAAGCTGTCAGCGGATTGCATTTGTAAAATATCATTCTCTCTACGGTGGTATATGAAGATTATCTCGCATATCCGGACACGGTCTAAGTGTTCGATGATCACTTTGGAGTATTCGGAGGAGGAACCCGCCTTGCAATGTCGAAGACAATACTGCGCTCCGGACTCGTCGTCATTGAAGCCTGGTTCAGGGGCTATTGAGGGAGTCCTGGATTAGGGGGTATCCGGACAGCCGGACTATGTACAACGTTCGGACTATTGAAGCGTGAAGATACAACACTCAAGACTTCGGCCCGTGTCTGGATGGGACTCTCCTTTGCGTGGGAGGCAAGCTTGGCGATCCGGATAGTATATTTCCTTCCTTGTAACCGACTCCATGTAAACCCTAGCCCTCTCCGGTGTCTATATAAACCGGAGAGGTTGGTCCTTAGAAGGCCGATCACAATTACATTCATACCATCATAGGCTAGCTCTTAGGGTTTAGCCTCTACGATCTTGTGGTAGATCTACTCTTGTATTACCCATATCATCAATATTAATCAAGCAGGAAGTAGGGTTTTACCTCCATTGAGAGGGCCCGAACCTGGGTAAACATCTGTGTCCCTTGCTTCCTGTTACCATCAGCCTTGACGCACAGATCGGGACCCCCTACCCGAGATCCGCCGGTTTTGACACCGACAGGTGGCTCTTTCACTTTTGAGCTCTTTTCTCATGCAAAACTTCATGAACCAAGATAGCAATTGTGTATGCGATGACAACTTTGTGACACACAAGTTCATGCCAAGATATGCACCACTATGGTATGGTATGTATGCTATGGAGTATGATCACTAATGTGCACAAGTCACGTTGCCGGCAATACTCAATGGCTAGTCTCGATGGGTAAGCTACGCAAAAGTAAGGCCATGTGGGTATCAATGCTATTGCAAGGTATGACAAAGATGTCATTGAAGTTACCGTTCTTGGCGATGATGAGTAGTCGATGGAGATGAGCGGTGGTGATGTTGACGTCGAACAACACCTATATAGCCGAAACACAATAGGACACGGGAACCACAACTCAAAATTTCAAAGACCAAAATGTGTCAAAATCGACATAGGAGGTAGCGGTGAGCGGTAGTGGTGCTTGTGTAAAGCGGTGGGGATATGCGGAAGTAAGCGTGGGCACCGGGACCAAGTTGGGCGAAAACTATGCGGAAATGGGCTCGGGAGAGTGGAGTTGCTGCTGCTAGGGGCCGGATGTCCAGGCCAGCTGCTGGATGTCCGGGACGCCGGATGTCTAGTGGACACGGGGCGGATGTCCGGGCTCCTGGATCAGGGACGAACACGATGAACTCCACGGGAAAAATTGCACCTCCGGGGCAAAATTCGGACGAATTGGTGGATGGAAATCGCGGGAGAGATGGGGAAAAGCTAGATCAACTCAATGCAAAGCATATCCATGGATCAAATCCGACAAAACTTCATCACACCAACAAATCACACAAAAAATTGGGGCTATTTTTGGTGGGGATTTTCGGATTTAGGACGAAAACAACAAAATCAAGCTAGAAAACACGGGGTAGGGGCTCCAAAAACGTGACCAACGTGTCTCATGATACCAAGATGATGTAGGGCGGAACCCTAGGGGTCGATCTTTCACGTTTGGAGTGGATCCTATGGGGAGACACGAAGAACGCGCGGAAGAACACGGGGAAAACACAAAGGGAAACGAGAGAAACACTCAACCGACAAGGAATCGGTCACACGACGGCTAGATCACCGAAAGCACAAAGTATCACGAGATCCAAAATCAATAAAGTATCACGAGATCCAAATTCTTCTCCGTGAGGAGGTATTGATTGTCTTCTCCAGATGGAGGCCTTGAATCCGAATGGATCTTCTCCGAAGAGGCACGGTCCCTCACGTGGAGTACATCCGGTACGGATGAGCCGAGCTCTATCTCTAAATGAGGTATCACAATGCTAACCCTAAAACATAGGTGTGGATGGAGTATATGATAGAGGCAAAGGTGTCCCGTCTTTCGATGAGATGATGGATATCGCTTTGGTGGCAGTCGACTTTGACGATCCGACTACGAACGTGCGAGGATGTCGCGCCTTAGCAATCGCTAAACCAACTCCGAGAGGTTATTGACCACGCCGGAGCACGATCAACCTGACCACGAGGGTCTGTTTCCTGCGAGCAAACGAAGAACAAGCAAGAAACTGAGATTGCAATCTGGATATTGCGAATATAAGATGAAAGCTTTATTGATCAAGGTGGGGTTCTGTGACGCCTTTGTCTGGTCGTTGAACACAAACGAAGTACGCGAAGTTGCAGCTATGGCGAACTTTTAATCTAAACAAAACCCAAAGTCTAAACGATGCCCTAAGGGCTGTATATATGGATGAATAGGGGGGAATTTCGTGGCCCTTGGTGGAGGGGTCCGAAATCAACCCTATCTCTTGTTTCCCCACACATACAGACTCTAAAAATAGCCTATACTTATGTATTTCGAAATTACATGGGCCTGGCCCAATAATAAGGTGACGCAACACCTAAAATAGCCTCGGGATGAAATTTATGAAGTGGCATCTTGTATATTTCGTCCAAGGCTTCATGCACCCATTATGGTGGCTTCAAAGTCCTGAAATCATCACTTGTAACTCCGTTCTTGTTCCCCTTGCGCATGCCATCATCTCCATGCTTGTTCTTGCTCCAATGTTCATCCTTCTCCAAGCTAGGCCCTTCATTTGTAAGCAAAACAAATGTATCCAATTTAGGCAGCATCATATTCTCATGAACATTACAATCATTACCAAGAAACGAAAGTACCTGGTAATTTAGTTGGCGTGCACGAGCTCTAGTAATTGGTCCAGTATGTATAGCAGCAGGGGCTGTGGGTGTAACAATTGTATTGATGTCCTCATCAAACAAGCATGGAGATGATGGCATGCGCAAGGGGAACAAGAACGGAGTTACAAGTGATGATTTCAGGACTTTGAAGCCACCATAATGGGTGCATGAAGCCTTGGACGAAATATACAAGATGCCACTTCATAAATTTCGTCCCGAGGCTATTTTAGGTGCTGCGTCACCTTATTATTGGGCCAGGCCCATGTAATTTCGAAATACATAAGTATAGGCTATTTTTAGAGTCCGTATGTGTGGGGAAACAAGAGATAGGGTTGATTTCGGACTCCTCCACCAAGGGCCACGAAATTCCCCCCCTCTTCCTCCATATATACAGCCCTTAGGGCATCGTTTAGACTTTGGGATTTGTTTAGTTAAAAGTTAGCCATTGCAACTTCGTGTACTTCGTTTGTGTCCAACGACCAGACCAAGACCGCTTCCGGATCCCCACCATTATCAATACTTCATATATATTTGCAATATTCAGATTGCTTTATCATATTCTTGCTCGTTCTTCGATTGCTTGCAGGAATAGACCTTCGTGGTCAGGCTGACCGTGCTTCCAGCATCGTCAGTAACCTCAGGAGATCGGTTTAGCGATTGCTAAGGTGCAACGTCGTGCACATTTGTAGTCGGATCGTGAAAGTCGTCTCCATCAAATCGATAGTTATCATCTCATCGAAAGATCGGGACCCTCGTCTCTATCAAGTAGTACTTGACGCATAATCTCCTTCGTCTCCTCTGGATTGGTACGGTATGGTGCACGGTTTGGCAGTGAAGCACCGGGAATTAAGTCAATTTGATGCTCAATCCCTCGAATAGGCGGTAATCCCGGTGGCACGTCTTGTGGAAAGACGTCAGCGAACTCCTGCAAAATGTTAGTGACAGCAGGAGGCAAAGAGGAAGGCACGTCCTCGAATGAAAATAATGCCTCTTTGCACACAAAAGCATAGCAAACAGATTTGCTGAAATCTAGCTCATCAATATCAGATTTGGTGGCAAATAAACATGCACTTTTCAATTTAATTTCAGAAGCAACACTAGATGGTTTATTATTAGGCTTCATTTGTTGCTCAAATTCTTTTGCCACAATCTGATTTTCACTCTTGTTCTTCTCCTGTTTTGCTTTATTAGCTCTATTAATATCATCTTTCAAAATGGAATCAGGAGTCATAGGAAGCAAAGTAATATTTTTATCCTTATGAACAAGAGTATAGTGATTGTTTCTACCATGGTGTACAGAATTTTTATCAAATTGCCATGGTCTACCAAGTAATAAGGAACATGCTTGCATAGGTACCACATCACAATCAACATAATCAGCATATGTAGAGATACTAAAATGCACACGAACAGTATGTGTTACCTTAACCTTGCCGCTGTTGTTGAACCATTGGATGTAGTAAGGATGTGGATGTGGTCTTGTGGTGAGAGAAAGCTTCTCCACCATCTCCATGCTAGCCAAGTTGTTGCAGCTCCCTCCGTCTATTATGACGCGCACAGAACATTCCTTCACAACTCCCTTGGTATGGAACAAATTGTGCCTCTGATTTTGCTCAGCTTGTGTGACCTGCACACTCAAAACACGTTGAGGAACTAAACATTCATACCTGTCAGCATCTTCAGGAGCCATGTATTGCGTCTCATGATCAGAATCATCTCCACCATGTTCTTCACGTGTAATAAGAGCCAATGTCTCCTCATCATAGTCACTAGCGGACTCATATCCACCACCCTCGGTAGCAATCATCACACGCGGAGATTTGCATTCTCTCGCATAATGACCTCCTCCCTTACAACGACGACAAATAATATCACTTGTGTGCCCTGTTGATGCCCTGGAAGAAGAACTCTGTGCAGGCCCGGCAGGTGCGCTCTTGGCAGATAATGGTGGTTGTTCCTGTTTTCTTGTATCACGGCTGTAGGAGGCACCTGATTGAGGTGCCAGTGCAGTTGAAGTAGAAGATGCACGCGGTGTCCATGATGAAGGTCGGCCTGCAGAAAAGTTAGTTCGCGCCAATGCTTGTCGATCCTGCACTTCACGTTCAGCTTTACAAGCAAGATGGAATAAACGAGTGATATTAGTATACTCCTTATAGTCTAGAATGGTCTAAATCTCTCTATTTAATCCACCCAGAAAACGTGCAAGCATAGCTTCATTCTCCTCAAAAATACCACATCGAATCATGCCAGTTTGTAATTCCTGATAATATTCTTCTACAGAATTTTTTCGTTGTCTTAAACGCTGCAATTTTTGAAGCAATTCACGTTGATAATATGGTGGAACCCAACGCGTACGCATAGCAGTTTTCAAAGGAGCCCAAGTAGTTGGAATAGGATATAATCTACAATGTTCAGACCACCAGACACATGCAAAACTAGTGAAAGCACAAACAGCAGCAGCAACCCATCTCTCCTTGGGATATTGTAAACATGTAAAACGTTGTTCAGTTTCTAACTCCCAAGTAAGATATATATCAGGAACATATCTACCCTCAAATGGTGGAATATTCAATTTCAGTTTAGGAATATGGACATCATCTCGTACCTGAGGTGGTGGTGCAGGCCTACCATTACAAATATATACCTGAGGTCGACCTACTGGTGGTGGTGCAGGTGGCTGCACGTAGTGCTGATTTTGATCAACCTCATCCTCATAATCTCCCACATAATCATCCTCCTCCGCATCAGCAGCAGGAGCCACAGAAATATCAACAGCAGCACCAACAGTTTGGCCAAACGCAAGAGGAACACGGCTCGCTCGGCGAAGGTCTGTTTCGCGACGTGGATGTAGTCGTTGTTGTTGTTGTTGGAGAGGTGCGTTAGGTGCAGCGGGTGGTGGTGGTGGAAGACGCGCGAGCAATTCATTAAACTTGTTATCGAGCTTTGTTTCGAATGTCTTCTCAAGGCCAGTGATCTTCTCCATGGCCTCTTCAAAATTGTTCAGCACATCTTGCACCTGTTCAGTCATCATTTGCTGAAACTTATCATGAAGCTCCTTGTTCGATAAATTCTCCCAGTCAGTCTCGTCGGCTTTTGATCCTGGCATGGTTAGCAGCAATAGAAACACACAAGAATATGATCCTACAGACTACGAACAAGTGGTGGTGGTGGGTGTCACAAATCCGTCAAGCAAAACTCAAATTCTTACCAGTTCTTACCCATCAACAGGCGGTGATCAGCAACCGTTGTAGTCAAAACTCTCAAAGCTTGGATAGAGCGATTACCAGGGAGAGTCAACCGCACGACGTAGATGTATGTGGAGCTGGGAAGGCTTATAATATGGTAGCAAAAAGGGTCAGCAATAATCAATTCAGAGATGCAAAGTTGAATAAACGCTCAACGACGATACTGTGCTGGTCCTAGGCTAGACTGTGCTAGAGACGCGAGCCTAGAACACCAACAAAATCACGGCGCGGCACGTAAACAAGGGAAAAGCACACTCTGGAATTTTTTTTTCGCTCTTTTTTTTTGCGCTCTTTTTTTTTTGCGCTGCTTCTTCTTTTTTTTTTGCGAAAAATCACTATAATGGCGAGTGTCTCAAAACTCTTCCTAGCTCAAACTGACAGGATGGGCACGAAATTTTTTCGACCAATTTTTTTTTTCGACTGCCCGGACCCAAAAACTGGAAACGTGTCAAAAAAAACTTTCTATAATGGCACCTGTCTCAAAACACTCAGAAACACCTAAAAATAGGATAGCCAGAAATTTTTTCGAAAAATTTTGGGCCTAAGCGGTGGTGGTAGATGGCAGGGGTGATGATGATGGTGCGGCAGCGGCGTGACAACTTATGACCAGAACTCGAAACTCTAAAAGACTAGACTCTAAGACCAGCAACTAGACACGACGATGCAACCGCAAATTCAACAAAGCAAAACCCTAAAAAGATTATGCAAAGGCTCAGATTGGTTCGGATATGATGAACTAACCCTAATTTTTTTTGTGGCTTTTTCGTGGACTATAGGTATGAAGAACAGACTCGATCTAAACTATGAAAAACTGTAAAATCTCACCGAGCAACCTGGAAATCTGATACCACTTGATAGAGGCAAAGGTGTCCCGTCTTTCGATGAGATGATGGATATCGCTTTGGTGGCAGTCGACTTTGACGATCCAACTACGAACGTGCGAGGACGTCGCGCCTTAGCAATCGCTAAACCAACTCCAAGAGGTTATTGACCACGCCGGAGCACGATCAACCTGACCACGAGGGTCTGTTTCCTGCGAGCAAACGAAGAATAAGCAAGAAACTGAGATTGCAATCTGGATATTGCGAATATAAGATGAAAGCTTTATTGATCAAGGTGGGGTTCTGTGACGCCTTTGTCTGGTCGTTGAACACAAACGAAGTACGCGAAGTTGCAGCTATGGCGAACTTTTAATCTAAACAAAACCCAAAGTCTAAACGATGCCCTAAGGGCTGTATATATGGAGGAAGAGGGGGGAATTTCGTGGCCCTTGGTGGAGGGGTCCGAAATCAACCCTATCTCTTGTTTCCCCACACATACGGACTCTAAAAATAGCCTATACTTATGTATTTCGAAATTACATGGGCCTGGCCCAATAATAAGGTGACGCAGCACCTAAAATAGTCTCGGGACGAAATTTATGAAGTGGCATCTTGTATATTTCGTCCAAGGCTTCATGCACCCATTATGGTGGCTTCAAAGTCCTGAAATCATCACTTGTAACTCCGTTCTTGTTTTCCTTGCGCATGCCATCATCTCCATGCTTGTTCTTGCTCCAATGTTCATCCTTCTCCAAGCTAGGCCCTTCATTTGTAAGAAAAACAAATGTATCCAATTTAGGCAGCATCATATTCTCATGAACATTAGAATCATTACCAAGAAACGAAAGTACCTGGTAATTTAGTTGGCGTGCACGAGCTCTAGTAATTGGTCCAGTATGTATGGCAGCAGGGGCTGTGGGTGTAACAATTGTATTGATGTCCTCATCATCCTCCCCTTCTTGAAATGAAGTCGTCCTCGACGGAAGTTCATCTTCCTCACCCAAATAAGGCTTCAAATCTGCAATGTTAAAAGAGGGACTAACCCCAAAATCTGCAGGCAGCTCAAGTTTATATGCATTATCATTTATTTTCTCTAACACCTTAAAGGGACCATCAGCACGTGGCATTAACTTTGATTTGCGCAAATCAGGAAATCTATCCTTACGCAAATGTAACCAAACAAGATCTCCAGGTGCAAACACAACATGTTTTCTACCCTTATCTCCAGCAAGTTTATATTTAGCATTCATGCGCTCAATGTTTTCCTTAGTTAACTCATGCATTTTTAAAATCAATTCAGCACGTTGTTTAGCATCAAAATTAACCTTCTCCGAAGATGGAAGAGGCAACAAATCAATAGGTGCACGAGGTAGGAAACCATACACAACTTCAAAAGGGCACATCTTAGTAGTAGAATGCAATGAACGATTATGAGCAAATTCAATATGAGGCAAGCATTCCTCCCACATTTTCTTATTATTCTTCAAAACAGCCCTAAGCATAGTAGACAACGTTCTATTGACTACTTCAGTTTGTCCATCAGTTTGGGGGTGACAAGTAGTACTAAAAAGCAGTTTAGTCCCCAACTTAGCCCATAAACATCTCCAAAAGTGGCTAAGAAATTTAGTATCACGATCTGAAACAATAGTATTTGGCACACCATGAAAGCGAATAATTTCACGAAAGAACAAATCAGCAACATTAACAGCATCATCGCTTTTATGACATGGTATAAAGTGTGCCATTTTCGAGAATCTATCCACGACAACAAATATGCTATCCCTCCCCTTCTTTGTTCGAGGTAAACCTAAAACAAAGTCCATAGATATATCCTCCCAAGGAACACTAGGTACAGGCAAAGGCATATATAAACCATGAGGATTGAGTCGTGACTTAGCTTTTTGACATGTAGTGATAGAGGCAAAGGTGTCCCGTCTTTCGATGAGATGGTGGATTTCGCTTTGGTGGAAGTCGACTTTGACGATCCGACTACGAACGTGCGAGGACGTCGCGCCTTAGCAATCGCTAAACCAACTCCGAGAGGTTATTGACCACGCCGGAGCACGATCAACCTGACCACGAGGGTCTGTTTCCTGCGAGCAAACGAAGAACAAGCAAGAAACTAAGATTGCAATCTGGATATTGCGAATATAAGATGAAAGCTTTATTGATCAAGGTGGGGTTCTGTGACGCCTTTGTCTGGTCGTTGAACACAAACGAAGTACGCGAAGTTACAGCTATGGCTAACTTTTAATCTAAACAAAACCCCAAAGTCTAAACGATGCCCTAAGGGCTGTATATATGGAGGAAGAGGGGGGGGGGAATTTCGTGGCCCTTGGTGGAGGGGTCCGAAATCAACCCTATCTCTTGTTTCCCCACACATACGGACTCTAAAAATAGTCTATACTTATGTATTTCGAAATTACATGGGCCTGGCCCAATAATAAGGTGACGCAGCACCTAAAATAGCCTCGGGATGAAATTTATGAAGTGGCATCTTGTATATTTCGTCCAAGGCTTCATGCACCCATTATGGTGGCTTCAAAGTCCTGAAATCATCACTTGTAACTCCGTTCTTGTTCCCCTTGCGCATGCCATCATCTCCATGCTTGTTCTTGCTCCAATGTTCATCCTTCTCCAAGCTAGGCCCTTCATTTGTAAGCAAAACAAATGTATCCAATTTAGGCAGCATCATATTCTCATGAACATTAGAATCATTACCAAGAAACGGAAGTACCTGGTAATTTAGTTGGCGTGCACGAGCTCTAGTAATTGGTCCAGTATGTATAGCAGCAGGGGCTGTGGGTGTAACAATTGTATTGATGTCCTCATCAGTATATATAGTCTAGGGGTGAAGAGGGATACATGGGCCTCGGCCCTTACACTGTTTGCAGACAGGGAGGGCCGGATGTCCGGGTGTCGGGCCGGATGTCCGGTGGCTCGCGAGGGGCCGGATGTCTGGGCTGAAGGGTAGGATGTCCGGGCTGATGCAGACGGCCGTTCTGTTCTCTGGATGGGCGACGCCGGATGTCCGCTCGGAGGGGCCGGATGTCCGATGCTTCGGGAGGTGTTGGATGTCCGGGGTGCTGGCCGGATGTCCGGGCTGACGGGGCAACCTTCTGTGCTCCCTGGACGCTAGTGGCAGATGTCCGGGATTTTGGCCGGATTTCTGGTGAGGGGGCCGGATGTCCGGGCTGGATGCCGGATGTCCGGTCCCTGTAGCTTCTTCTGTAGAGGCCTGGCCGTGTAGATCTCCAGGGGCCGGATGTTCGGGGTCCTGGCTGGATGTCCGGTGCCTGGAGGCTGTTCTTGCCTTCTTCCATTGGTTCTCTTCTTCCATGGACTTGGAGCCTTGACCATCTTCATGTGCAACCTCGGGAGGGTCCTCTTTGTACATAATCATGCACAACATTCCAGATTGAGGTAGTAGCCATGTCTCGAGAGGATCATGTGATATATCACTAAGGAGAGAAGTCACCTCGGTCTCGAGAGCTCTAGCTCGTGCTCTAGTCACGGGTCCTCTTGGTGCTTGGTGAGACGATGGAAGGTCCATGGGGATGACCGGAGGATGCTCCGCATCACATGGACTACAAGATGTGGAACCCCTTCAAGATGCTAAGGACAAAGGATTGGCTCAAGCTCCAAACACAAGACTCTATAGTTTCTATTTTAGTGATCCAAGATCACATTGAGTCTATAGGAAAAGCCAATACTATCAAGAGGGGATGAGGTGTTGCTTAATGGCTTGCTTGCTCAAAGTGCTTAGTGATATGCTCCAAAGCCCTCAACTACTTTCTCATATCCACATATGACCCAAACCAAAAGTCCAACTCGGTCCTACCGATTCTTTCTATCCAGTGCCACCGAGTTCAGATGTCATAGCCACTGCCAAAAACCCTAATCAAGTCGGTCTCACCGCTAGCGATCTTAGTCTCAATGAGATGGGATTGTAATCTCTCTGTATGTATCCATTACCAAAATCGGTCACACCAAGTTTGTGTAGTCGGTCCTACCGAGATTACAATGCAAACTCTCTATTCCTCTTCGTAACATTTCGGTCTAACCGAGATGAGCGAATCGGTCCCACCGAGTTTGCCTGACCAACTCTCTGGTTAGCTTATTACCAAAATCGGTCCCACCGAGTTTGTGTAATCGGTCTCACCGAGATTACGTTATGCCCTAACCCTAACCATATCGGTCGCACCGAGTTGATATGTCGGTCCCACCAAAAATCCTAATGGTCACATCATTTGCTAAATCGGTCTGACCGAGTTTGACGATTCGGTCCCACCAAGATTGGTAAGTTGTGTGTAATGGTTAGATTTTGTGTGGAGGCTATATATACCCCTCCACCCATTCTTCATTCGTGAAGAGAGCCATCAGAATATGCCTACACTTCCAGCATTCATTTTCTAAGAGAGAACCACCTACTCATGTGTTGAGACCAAGATATTCCATTCCTACCATATGAATCTTGATCTCTAGCCTTCCCCAAGTTGCTTTCCACTCAAATCTTCTTTCCACCAAATCCATATCCTGTGAGAGAGAGTTGAGTGTTGGGGAGACTATCATTTGAAGCACAAGAGCAAGGAGTTCATCATCAACACGCCATTTGTTACTTCTTGGAGAGTGGTGTCTCCTAGATTGGCTAGGTGTCACTTGGGAGCCTCCTACAAGATTGTGGAGTTGAACCAAGGAGTTTGTAAGGGCAAGGAGATCTCCTTCTTCGTGAAGATCTACCCTAGTGAGGCAAGTCCTTCGTGGGCGACGGCCATGGTGGGATAGACAAGGTTGCTTCTTCGTGGACCCTTCGTGGGTGGAGCCCTCCGTGGACTCACGCAGCCGTTACCCTTCGTGGGTTGAAGTCTCCATCAACGTGGATGTATGATAGCACCACCTATCGGAACCACGACAAAAACATCCGTGTCTCCAAGTCCGTTTGCACACTCCAATCCCATCCCTTTACATTCTTGCAAGTTGCATGCTTTACTTTCCGCTGCTCAGATACTCTTTGCATGCTTGCTTGTTATGTATTGTGAATGTTAAACTTGTGCCAAAACTCTACTTAAACTTAAAGAGATTAAAAACTGCAACTTTTTCACTTAGTGTCTAATCAACCCCCTCTAGACACCTCTTCTCGATCCTTACAATTGGTATCAGGCCTTTGGTCTCCATTGCTTTGGTTTAAACACCATTGGAGGAAGATGGATGAGTCTACTTTAGGGAGTGTTAGACATAGAGTGCATATACTTGATGGAGAGTACTTTCATGAGTGGAAGAATGAAATGCTTGTGATTTTCAATGAATATCATTTTGAACAAGTACATTGCTAGCTCTTGTGCACCTCATGTTGACCCCATGCATCCTACCCTTCATGAGTCAATTGACATGATTCGCACTCCTAGAACTGTTAATCTTACCACTAGAGGCTTGCCTAGAAACTTGATTGGATGTTTGCCTACTCTTGAGTGTCCCTACACTATATGGAAATTTCTTGAGGAATGTTTTCCAAATTATTCCTTGAAAAATCTAGATGAAAGTCTCCATAAGTCTATTGCCTTGAGTAAGATGAATTCCAATGATCCTATGTTTGGTGATTGTCTATTTGAGCTTACAAACCTTATGCTTGCCAAAGGAGATGTTGGAATTATTAGTGATATTATTTTCGAAGCTATTAAAATTCATAAAGAAGATCATTGTCAAACTCACTCTAACGAATCACCCTCTCTAGGATTTGATCCACCACATGATGATGTTGAACATGGATACTATGATGAGAATGATGATAGTGACTTTGATCTTGATGATGCAATGAGACACTTTGGTCTTATGGCAAATCTTCGGGGATATATGGCAGGAGGAAAGGAATGGGTTCTTGACAGTGGATGTGCCGATCACATGACCGGAGATAAAGATATGTTTCGTGAGCTTGCTGAAAATGACGGCCATCGAAAGTATGTCACCTTTGGTGATAAATCAAAGGGTAAGGTGGTTGGCCTCGGTAAGGTCGCATTCTCACATGATAGCTCCATTCAAAATGTCATGCTCGTTGAATCTCTTGGCTACAATTCACTTTCAGTATCTAGACTTGCTGATTTTGGTTTCAATGTCCTATTCACTAAAGTAGATTGCCAAGTGTTTCGTAGAGATAAACATAAAATGGTCTTTATCGATATACGTAGAGGTGATCTTTACATTGTTGATTTCACTAAAAAGGCTCAAGCTAGAACTTGCTTTATTGCTAAATCCTCTAATGGCTGGTTGTGGCATAGATGAATAGGTCATGTGGGCATGCGAAACCTTGATAAGGTTATTAAAGGAAATCATATCCTTGGAGTTAACGATGTCATATTTGATAAGGATAGACTTTGTAGCGCTTGTCAAGCAGGTAAACAGGTTGGAGGTAGGCATCCCGTGAAGAACATCATGACCACAAGGAGGCCACTCGAGCAACTTCACGTGGATCTTGTTGGTCCCAACGTTTACAAAAGTCTCGGTGGAAATTCTTTTGGTCTAGTTATAGTTGATGATTTTTCAAGATTTACGTGGGTGTTCTTTCTCGATGATAAATCGCAGGACCAAAAGATCTTCAAAAACTTCGCTAGGAAGGCCCAAAATCAATTTGAAGTGAAGATCAAGAAGGTTCATAGCGACAATGGAACAGAATTCAAGAACGCAAATGTGGACACCTTTCTTGACGAAGAAGCGATTTCACATGAGTTCTTGGCTATGTACACACCTCAACAAAATGGAGTTCTCGAGAGGAAGAAATGGATGCTCATCGAAATGGCGAGAACGATGCTTGATGAGTACAAGACGCCGAAGCACTTTTGGGCAAAAGCGTTTGAGACAGCTTGTCACGCAACAAATCGCTTGTATCTTCACAAGCTACTCGGCAAGACAGCATACGAGCTCCTCACCGGTAACAAACCCCAAGTTGGATACTTTAGATTATTCGGCTCAAAGTGCTACATTCTTGATAAGCATCGTCGTTCTAAATTTGCTCCTAAGTCTCATGAAGGTTTCCTACTTGGTTATGGCTCAAACTCTCACACTTACTGTGTCTACAATAATTTCACCCGAAAGGTTGAAGAGACGGTAGATGTGAAATTTGATGAATCTAACGGCTCGCAAGTAGAGCAATTGCCATCTGATGTAGGAGACAAAGACCCTTTGGAAGCAATCCAAGATTTGTCTATTGGCAAGATTCGTCCAACGGAGGTAAAGGAGAGTACCTCGTCTGTCCAAGTGGAAGCTTCCACCTCACGACAAGGTGAACCAAGAGTTGATACGGAAGCATCCACAAGTGGGACACACCAAGATGAAGAAAACGAGGAAATACACCAAGATGAACGTCAACAACCTCCTTCTCCACCACGACAAGAGAACGACAACGTCAACAACGAAGAAGGCCAAGAAGAAGAACAAGATGAAGAAGATGTTCCACCAAGATCCAAGCAAAAGCTTTCACGAGTTCGAGCAAGAGTTGCTAAAGACCATCCCATCGAGCAAATCTACAATGATATCCAAACCGGGAGAATCACTCGCTCTAAATCTCGTTTAGCTAAATTTTGTGAACACTATTCATTCATCTCTAGCATTGGACCTATGAAGGTTGAAGAAGCTTTGGAAGATCCGGATTGGATAAACGCCATGCATGAAGAGCTACACAACTTTGAGAGAAATCAAGTTTGGACATTGGTTGAGAATCCCGGCAACAACCACAACATCATCGGTACCAAATGGATGTTTCGCAACAAGCAAGATGAAGATGGACAAGTAGTACGCAACAAAGCACGTCTCGTCTCCCAAGGCTACACTCAAGTCGAAGGTATGGACTATGGTGAGACATATGCCCCCGTTGCTAGACTTGAGTCCATTCGCATCTTACTTGCCTATGCTAATCACCATGATATCACATTGTACCAAATGGACATTAAAAGTGCTTTTCTAAATGGTGAAATAGAGGAGGAAGTTTATGTTAAGCAACCTCCCGGATTTGTCAATCCTAAGAAACCTAATCATGTTTACAAACTTCACAAAGCTCTCTATGGTCTTAAACAAGCTCCTAGAGCTTGGTATAAATGCTTGACCAAGTTCCTTATTGAAAAAGGCTTTGAAATTGGAAAAATTGATTCTACTCTTTTTACTAAAAGGGTTAATGGAGAACTATTTGTATGCCAAATTTATGTTCATGATATTATTTTTGGTTCAACTAACCCTCACTTTAGTGATAAGTTTGGAAAGGTAATGTCGGAGAAGTTTGAGATGTCGATGATGAGTGAACTCAAATTGTTTCTCGGTTTGCAAATCAAGCAAACTAAGGAAGGTACATTTGTCTCTCGAACAAAGTACACCAAGGACTTATTCAAGAAATTCAATATGCAAGAGTGCAAAGGTATGACTACACCCATGCCTACTAGTGGACCTCTTGATTTGACCAAAGATGGTGAACCGGTTGATCAAAAGGTTTATCGCTCTATAATTGGTTCATTGTTATATCTATGTTCTTCATGTCCCGATATTATGCTAAGTGTGTGCATGTGTGCACGATATCAAGCGGCTCCTAAAGAATGTCATCTTAAGGCTGTGAAAAGGATAGTGAGATACTTAATCCATACACCAAATTTTGGCATTTGGTATCCTAAGAGGGCCTCTTTTAATCTTGTTGGCTACTCCAACTCGGACTATGCCGGTGACAAGGTTGATAGAAAGTCCACTTCGGGTACTTGTCAATTTCTTGGTAGATCTCTTGTGTCTTAGTCTTCCAAGAAACAAAACTCGGTATCCTTATCCACCACCGAAGCGGAATACATTGCCGCTGGTTCATGTTGTGGTCAATTACTTTGGATGATCCAAACTCTTAAAGATTATGGGATATATGTGAAACATGTTCCATTGCTTTGTGACAATGAAAGGGCTATCAAGATCGCTCACAATCCCGTGCAACACTCTCAAACTAAGCATATTGAAGTTCGTCATCATTTCATTCGAGATCATGTTGCCAAAGGGGACATTAATCTTAAACATGTTCGCACCGATAAGCAATTAGCGGATATTTTCACTAAACCACTTGATGAGAAAGTGTTTTGCAGGTTAAGAGGTGAATTGAACAGCATTGATGCTTCAAACGTGGAGTAGGAACTCTATTTTATACATGCAAGACATGAGGCTATGACTAATCCTTGATATTTCTCTTATGTTGATAATCTTATGTCTTGGATATATTTGCACATTGCATGTTATCTAACTCGTGTAGGAACTTGGATGAATCTAAATCTATGAGATTGCAACTCACTCACATCTTCAGCAATCTCTACATCACCAAGTCTCTACACAATGGTGGTTGAAGACAAGGAAGCACGAAACCATTCAAACATATCCTTTGACAAATTTATTATTGAGATACATGATTGTCATTTTGGATACACAAGTGCTCTTCCTTGCAAAACTAACCCATGTAGGTAGATGAACTCAAATTCCAAAGTGGTGCTCCCAACTCTCGATGAGCTACATCAACCTTGAGCAACCCACATAAGTTTAACTACATGATCACGATCAACACCACCACCCAAGGTATGTTATTCCATCTTAGATAAGCTTTACTCCAAGAAATGAGTCAAAGCAACTCGACAAGATGTGAATACATCTAGATGCTTAAACGAAAAATGGTAACCCCATTTTGAGCTTAAACGATGAGTATGACCCATGATCAAGTGATCTCACTTGACTCCTAAGTAAATATACTCTAACTTAGGTGACTTTGTCGCCGACCAACTCTAGATGAAGTTTTCTTGTGTTCTTTTCTGTGCTCTTGCATTTGTCTCATGCATATTTGTTTCCCCTTTCAAAAAAAACTTCATCTAGATTTCTTTTCTGTTTCTTTTTGTTCTGCATTCCCAGCTTCCAATTCCTCCAAATCCTTGTGAGATCTTGCTTGTCTAGTGAGCTGAGGTGACAAGTGTTTTCTCTGTGATGAACTCGGTCACACCGATATATTGTGTTTGGTCAAACCGAAACCTTTCGGTGCAACCAAAGCATAAAACTCGGAGCCACCGACTTCACAGCAGGAAAGACATTTTGCCACTTGTTCCTGCATTCTTCTTGATCCAGCTCCGCTCAATCAATCTTGTCCTCTACCAGCATCACATTCAACTTGCTACTTTGGTCTGTGACTCAAGGACCAAACCCATTCATGACCAAAATCCAGAAGAACCCTTCTAGGAAATTGATGTCAAAGGGGGAGAGAGAGATCACATCAAAGCTTAATCATATCTATAGGGGAGAGAATACTCAAGGGGAGAAAGAGTAATCATCAAGGACCCCAGATGCTTGGTGTTCAAGAGGAGAGAAGTCACATGTCTTCAAGAGGGGAAAGACATGCTCATATTTGTTTGTTTGCATTAGCTCTGTTTATTTTCTTTGAGCTCTGATTTTTTGTTCCCTATCTTCTCCCAGTATCCCGTGCTAGATTCAGGGGGAGCAAGACATCTAAGGGAAGGAAATCCTTGAATTCATTGCACATCTTTACCTTTGGGGACATGTCTATATTCAATGTGGTACTTAGTACTCACTCTACATGTCATCCCAGTCTTGGTTCTCTTGTGGTTTCTTCTGTTTGCTCTGGCTAGTAGGTGCATCTGTGTTATCTAACCTTGTTTACGCAGGTTCATTCCAACCTAAGCCAACTCATGATCACAAGGTAAGTATATGCATCACAGTCATGTGTATGAGGAATTCTTGCTGATGTACATACTGTTTGCAAGAAGGACTCATGAGCACGAAGGTACATTTCCCATATTCACATCTTTTGCTCTGATGCATATAGCCAAGATACATGTAACACATTGCTTACTCTGTCATGCTTATGCATTCACATGCTTCTATATTCCATATTTAAATGATTGCATACATGTAGGGGGAGCCTATGCATGTTACATGTCTTTCCAAAGCTTTACTTGTCATTCTCTATATCTTTATCTAAAGCTTTGATGTATGTTGTCATCAATTACCAAAAAGGGGGAGATTGAAAACACAAGTGCTCCCTCGGCGATTTTGGTAATTTATGTCAACATATCTCTTGTTGGACTAATACTTTTACCTAGTATGTTTCAGATAAGTTCAACAATGGAGTGGCATGGACTAGAGGATGTGGAACCCCTTCAAAATGCTATGGACAAAGGATTGGCTAAAGCTCCAAGCACAAGACTCTACATTTTCTATTTTAGTGATCCAAGATCACATTGAGTCTATAGGAAAAGCCAATATTATCAAGAGGGGATGGGGTGTTTCTTAATGGCTTGCTTGCTCAAAGTGCTTAGTGATATGCTCCAAAGCCCTCAACTACTTTATCATATCCACATATGACCCAAACCAAAAGTCCAACTCGGTCTTACCGATTCTTTCTATCCGGCGCCACCGAGTTCAGATGTCATAGCCACTGCCACAAACCCTAATCAAGTTGGTCTCACCGATAGGGATCTCGGTCTCACCGAGATGGGATTGTAATCTCTCTGTATGTATCCATTACCAAAATTGGTCACACCGAATTTGTGTAATCGGTCCTACTGAGATTACAATGCAAACTCTCTGTTCCTCTTCATAACGTTTCGGTCTAACCGAGATGAGCGAATCGGTCCCATCGAGTTTGCTTACCAACTCTCTGGTTAGCTTATTACCAAAATCGTTCCCACCGAGTTTGTGTAATCGGTCTCACCGATATTACGTTATGCCCTAACCCTAACCATATCGGTCCCACCGAGTTGATATGTATGTCCCATTGAAAATCCTAACGGTCACATTATTTGCTAAATCGGTCCGACCAAGTTTGACGATTCGGTCCCAGCGAGATTGGTAAGTTGTGTGTAACAGTTAGATTTTGTGTGGAGGCTATATATACCCCTCCACCCACTCTTCATTTGTGGAGAGAGCCATCAGAACGTGCCTACACTTCCAGCATTCATTTTCTGAGAGAGAACACCTACTCATGTGTTGTGACGAGGACATGGCTACCACAGTTACACCCATATCCCCTCCTGTTTTACATCTTGGAACAATTGCTAGAGCTGACATACGCCAATTGAATTATCAGGTACTTTCGTTTCTTGGTAATGTTTCTAGTGTTCATAAGAATACGATGCTGCCTAACTTAGATACATTTGTGTTGCTTGCAATTGAAGGGCCTAGCATAGACAAGAAGGTTGAACATTGGAGCATGGTCCAGTACGGAGATGAAGGTGCATGCAAAGAGAACAAGAACGGAGGTTCAAGTGGAGATTTCCGAACTTTGAAGCCACCATGATGACATACAAGAAGATGGATGAAATATACAAGATGGCCTTTCATAAATTTCGTCCATAGCTTATTATTGGTGTTGCCCCACCTTATTTTGGGCCAGGCCCATGTAATCTATTTTTAGAGTCCATATTGTAGGGGAAACGACTTAGGAGGTGTTTTAGTCCCACCTTGCCAAGGGTGGACAAAATTCCCTCTCTTTTCCCTATAAATATAGCCCTTAAGGCATCGTTAGACTTGGGTT
>NW_025229415.1:22550-23278 GCF_018294505.1 Triticum aestivum | reverse complement strand
TTTTTGCACATGCTATGCGGGTGAAATGATGATACCATGCCAAGTTTCAACCTTTTCAGAGTTCATTTGTAGAGCTTTTCAATTGCAGGGCCATTTAGCTCAAAACAAATCAGTAAATGCATTAAAAATAGCAAATTATGTCACAAAGGGTTGAAAGTTGATGACGTGGCTTTGAATGGTGCATGCCGTATGCAAAAAACGTCTGGAGTTGTAATAAGTTATTAAAATTTTGAATTGCCGGTCTAACAGATGAGTTTTCGTCCGAAACCCTGATACTTCGAAAGAGATTGTCCAGTTTGTACACGAAGTGCATCCAGTTTTTGCCATGACCCTCTCTACTTTTTTGCACATGCTATGCGGGTGAATGATGGTACCATGCCAAGTTTCAACCTTTTCAGACTTCATTTGTAGAGCTTTTCAATTACAGGGCCATTTAGCTCAAAACAAATCAGTAAATGCTATAAAAATACCAAATTATGTCAGAAAGGGTTGAAAATTGATGATGTGGCTTTGAATGTTGCATGCTGGATGCAAAAAACATCTGGAGTTGTAATAAGTTATTAAAATTTTGAATTGCCGGTGTAACGGATGAGTTTTCGTCTAAAACCCTGATACTTCGAAAGAGATTGTCCAGTTTGCACACGAAGTGCATCCAGTTTTTGCGGTGGCCCTCTCTACTTTTTTGCACATGCTATGCGGGTGAAATGATGATACAATGCCAAGTTTCA
>NW_025229415.1:21987-22492 GCF_018294505.1 Triticum aestivum | reverse complement strand
TGATGATGTGGCTTTGAATGGTGCATGCTGAATGCAAAAAACGTCCGGAGTTGTAATAATTATTAAAATTTTGAATTGCCGGTCTAACAGATGAGTTTTCGACCGAAACCCTGATACTTCGAAAGAGATTGTCCAGTTTGTACACGAAGTGCATCCAGTTTTTGCCATGACCCTCTCTACTTTTTTGCACATGCTATGCGGGTGAAATGATGATACCATGCCAAGTTTCAACCTTTTCAGAGTTCATTTGTAGAGCTTTTCAATTGCAGGGCCATTTAGCTCAAAACAAATCAGTAAATGCATTAAAAATGGCAAATTAAGCCTGAAAGGGTTGAAAGTTGATGACGTGGCTTTGAATGTTGCATGCTGGATGCAAAAAACATCCGGAGTTGTAATAAGTTATTAAAATTTTGAATTGCCGGTGTAACAGATGAGTTTTCGTCTAAAACCCTGATAGTTCGAAAGAGATTGTCCTGTTTGCACACGAAGTGCATCCAGTTTTTGC
>NW_025229415.1:21303-21977 GCF_018294505.1 Triticum aestivum | reverse complement strand
TACCATGCCAAGTTTCAACCTTTTCAGACTTCATTTGTAGAGCTTTTCAATTACAGGGCCATTTAGCTCAAAACAAATCAGTAAATGCTATAAAAATACCAAATTATGTCAGAAAGGGTTGAAAATTGATGATGTGGCTTTGAATGTTGCATGCTGGATGCAAAAAACATCTGGAGTTGTAATAAGTTATTAAAATTTTGAATTGCCGGTGTAACGGATGAGTTTTCGTCTAAAACCCTGATACTTCGAAAGAGATTGTCCAGTTTGCACACGAAGTGCATCCAGTTTTTGCGGTGGCCCTCTCTACTTTTTTGCACATGCTATGCGGGTGAAATGATGATAAAATGCCAAGTTTCAACCTTTTCAGAGTTCATTTGTACAGCTTTTCAATTGCAGGGCCATTTAGCTCAAAACAAATCAGTAAATGCATTAAAAATAGCGAATTATGTCACAAGGGGTTGAAAGTTGATGACGTGGCTTTGAATGGTGCATGCTGAATGCAAAAAACGTCCAGAGTTGTAATAAGTTATTAAAATTTTGAATTGCCGGTGTAACAGATGAGTTTTCGTCTAAAACCCTGATACTTCGAAAGAGATTGTCCTGTTTGCACACGAAGTGCATCCAGTTTTTGCGGTGGCCCTCTCTACTTTTTTGCATATGCTATGCGGGTGAAA
>NW_025229415.1:20679-21293 GCF_018294505.1 Triticum aestivum | reverse complement strand
TCAAAACAAATCAGTAAATGCATTAAAAATAGCAAATTATGTCACAAAGGGTTGAAAGTTGATGACGTGGCTTTGAATGGTGCATGCCGTATGCAAAAAACGTCTGGAGTTGTAATAAGTTATTAAAATTTTGAATTGCCGGTCTAACAGATGAGTTTTCGTCCGAAACCCTTATACATCGAAAGAGATTGTCCAGTTTGTACACGAAGTGCATCCAGTTTTTGCCATGACCCTCTCTACTTTTTTGCACATGCTATGCGGGTGAATGATGATACCATGCCAAGTTTCAACCTTTTCAGACTTCATTTGTAGAGCTTTTCAATTACAGGGCCATTTAGCTCAAAACAAATCAGTAAATGCTATAAAAATACCAAATTATGTCAGAAAGGGTTGAAAATTGATGATGTGGCTTTGAATGTTGCATGCTGGATGCAAAAAACATCTGGAGTTGTAATAAGTTATTAAAATTTTGAATTGCCGGTGTAACGGATGAGTTTTCGTCTAAAACCCTGATACTTCGAAAGAGATTGTCCAGTTTGCACACGAAGTGCATCCAGTTTTTGCGGTGGCCCTCTCTACTTTTTTGCACATGCTATGCGGGTGAAATGATGATA
>NW_025229415.1:19150-20669 GCF_018294505.1 Triticum aestivum | reverse complement strand
GCTCAAAACAAATCAGTAAATGCATTAAAAATAGCGAATTATGTCACAAGGGGTTGAAAGTTGATGACGTGGCTTTGAATGGTGCATGCTGAATGCAAAAAACGTCCAGAGTTGTAATAAGTTATTAAAATTTTGAATTGCCGGTGTAACAGATGAGTTTTCGTCTAAAACCCTGATACTTCGAAAGAGATTGTCCTGTTTGCACACGAAGTGCATCCAGTTTTTGCGGTGGCCCTCTCTACTTTTTTGCATATGCTATGCGGGTGAAATGATGATACCATGCCAAGTTTCAACCTTTTCAGAGTTCACCTGTAGAGCTTTTCAATTGCAGGGCCATTTAGCTACAAACAAATCAGTAAATGCATTAAAAATAGCAAATTATGTCACAAGGGGTTGAAAGTTGATGACGTGGCTTTGAATGTAACAGATGAGTTTTCGTCCGAAACCCTGATACTTCGAAAGAGATTGTCCAGTTTGTACACGAAGTGCATCCAGTTATTGTATTGACCCTCTCTACATTTTTGCACATGCTATGTGGGTGAAATGATGATACCAGGCCAAGTTTGAACCTTTCAGAGTTCATTTGTAGAGCTTTTCAATTTCAGGGCCATTTAGCTCAAAACAAATCAGTAAATGCATGAAAAATAGCAAATTATGTCACAAAGGGTTGAAAGTTGATGACATGTTTTGAATATTGCATGCCGGATGCAAAAAACGTCCGGATTTGTAATAAGTTATTAAAATTTTGAATTGCCGGTCTAACAGATGAGTTTTCGTCCGAAACCCTGATACTTCGAAAGAGATTGTCCAGTTTGTACACGCAGTGTATCCAGTTTTTGCCATGACCCTCTCTACTTTTTTGCACATGCTATGCGGGTGAAATGATGATACCATGCCAAGTTTCAACCTTTTCAGAGTTCATTTGTAGAGCTTTTCAATTGCAGGGCCATTTAGATCAAAACAAATCAGTAAATGTATTAAAAATAGCAAATTATGTCACAAAGGGTTGAAAGTTGATGATGTGGCTTTGAATGGTGCATGCTGAATGCAAAAAACGTCCGGAGTTGTAATAATTATTAAAATTTTGAATTGCCGGTCTAACAGATGAGTTTTCGACCGAAACCCTGATACTTCGAAAGAGATTGTCCAGTTTGTACACGAAGTGCATCCAGTTTTTGCCATGACCCTCTCTACTTTTTTGCACATGCTATGCGGGTGAAATGATGATACCATGCCAAGTTTCAACCTTTTCAGAGTTCATTTGTAGAGCTTTTCAATTGCAGGGCCATTTAGCTCAAAACAAATCAGTAAATGCATTAAAAATGGCAAATTAAGCCTGAAAGGGTTGAAAGTTGATGACGTGGCTTTGAATGTTGCATGCTGGATGCAAAAAACATCCGGAGTTGTAATAAGTTATTAAAATTTTGAATTGCCGGTGTAACAGATGAGTTTTCGTCTAAAACCCTGATAGTTCGAAAGAGATTGTCCTGTTTGCACACGAAGTGCATCCAGTTTTTGC
>NW_025229415.1:15524-16686 GCF_018294505.1 Triticum aestivum | reverse complement strand
AAATGCATTAAAAATAGCAAATTATGTCAGAAAGGGTTGAAAGTTGATGATGTGGCTTTGAGTGTTGCATGCTGGATGCAAAAAACATCCGGAGTTGTAATAAGTTATTAAAATTTTGAATTGCCGGTCTAACAGATGAGTTTTCGTCCGAAACCCTGATGCTTCGAAAGAGATTGTCCAGTTTGCACACGAAGTGCATCCAGTTTTTGCGGTGGCCCTCTCTACTTTTTTGCACATGCTATGCGGGTGAAATGATGATACAATGCCAAGTTTCAACCTTTTCAGAGTTCATTTATAGAGCTTTTCAATTGCAGGGCCATTTAGCTCAAAACAAATCAGTAAATGCATTAAAAATAGCAAATTATGTCACAAAGGGTTGAAGTTGATGACATGGCTTTCAATGGTGCATGCTGAATGCAAAAAACGTCCAGAGTTGTAATAAGTTATTAAAATTTGAATTGCCGATGTAACAGATGAGTTTTCGTCCGAAACCCTGATACTTCGAAAGAGATTGTCCAGTTTGTACACGAAGTGCATCCAGTTTTTTCCATGACTCTCTCTACTTTTTTGCACATGCTATGTGGGTGAAATGATGATACCATGCCAAGTTTGAACCTTTTCAGAGTTCATTTGTAGAGCTTTTTAATTTCAGGGCCATTTAGCTCAAAACAAATCAGTAAATGCATGAAAAATAGCAAATTATGTCAGAAAGGGTTGAAAGTTTATGACGTGGCTTTGAATGTTGCATGCTGGATGCAAAAAACGTCCGGAGTTGTAATTAGTTATTAAAATTTTGAATTGCCGGTCTAACAGATGAGTTTTCGTCCGAAACCCTGATAATTCGAAAGAGATTGTCCAGTTTGTACACGAAGTGCATCCAGTTTTTGCCATGACCCTCTCTACTTTTTTGCACATGCTATGCGGGTGAAATGATGATACCATGCCAAGTTTCAACCTTTTCAGAGTTCATTTGTAGAGCTTTTCAATTGCAGGGCCATTTAGATCAAAACAAATCAGTAAATGCAATAAAAATAGCAAATTATGTCACAAAGGGTTGAAAGTTGATGACGTGGCTTTGAATGGTGCGTGCTGAATGCGAAAAAGTCCGGAGTTGTAATAAGTTATTAAAAATTTGAAATGCCGGTCTAACAGATGAGTTTTC
>NW_025229415.1:14724-15279 GCF_018294505.1 Triticum aestivum | reverse complement strand
TTTCAATTGCAGGGCCATTTAGCTCAAAACAAATCAGTAAATGCATTAAAAATAGCAAATTATGTCAGAAAGGGTTGAAAGTTGATGATGTGGCTTTGAGTGTTGCATGCTGGATGCAAAAAACATCCGGAGTTGTAATAAGTTATTAAAATTTTGAATTGCCGGTCTAACAGATGAGTTTTCGTCCGAAACCCTGATGCTTCGAAAGAGATTGTCGAGTTTGCACACGAAGTGCATCCAGTTTTTGCGGTGGCCCTCTCTACTTTTTTGCACATGCTATGCGGGTGAAATGATGATACAATGCCAGGTTTCAACCTTTTCAGAGTTCATTTGTAGAGCTTTTCAATTGCAGGGCCATTTAGCACAAAACAAATCAGTAAATGCATTAAAAATAGCAAATTATGTCACAAAGGGTTGAAGTTCATGACATGGCTTTGAATGGTGCATGCTGAATGCAAAAAATGTCCAGAGTTGTAATAAGTTATTAAACTTTTGAATTGCCGATGTAACAGATGAGTTTTCGTCCGAAACCCTGATACTTCGAAAGAGATTGTC
>NW_025229415.1:13809-14660 GCF_018294505.1 Triticum aestivum | reverse complement strand
AGTTTGTACACGAAGTGCATCCAGTTATTGCCGTGACCCTCTCTACTTTTTTGCACATGCTATGCGGGTGAAATGATGATACCAGGCCAAGTTTGAACCTTTTAGAGTTCATTTGTAGAGCTTTTCAATTTCAGGGCCATTTAGCTCAAAACAAATCAGTAAATGCATGAAAAATAGCAAATTATGTCAGAAAGGGTTGAAAGTTGATGACATGGCTTTGAATGGTGCATGACGGATGCAAAAAACGTCCGGAGTTGTAATAAGTTATTAAAATTTTGAATTGCCGGTCTAACAGATGAGTTTTCGTCCGAAACCCTGATACTTCGAAAGAGATTGTCCAGTTTGTACACGCAGTGTATCCAGTTTTTTCCATGACCCTTTCTACTTTTTTGCACATGCTATGCGGGTGAAATGATGATACCGTGCCAAGTTTCAACCTTTTCAGAGTTCATTTGTAGAGCTTTTCAATTGCAGGACCATTTAGATCAAAACAAATCAGTAAATGCATTAAAAATAGCAAATTATGTCACAAAGGGTTGAAAGTTGATGATGTGGCTTTGAATGGTGCATGCTGGATGCAAAAAACATCCGGAGTTGTAATAATTATTAAAATTTTGAATTGCCGGTCTAACAGATGAGTTTTCGTCCGAAACCCTGATACTTCGAAAGAGATTGTCCAGTTTGTACACGAAGTGCATCCAGTTTTTGCCATGACCGTCTCTACTTTTTTGCACATGCTATGCGGGTGAAATGATGACACCATGCCAAGTTTCAACCTTTTCAGAGTTCATTTGTAGAGCTTTTCAATTGCAGGGCCATTTAGCTCAAAGCAAATCAGTAAATGCATTAAA
>NW_025229415.1:10114-10647 GCF_018294505.1 Triticum aestivum | reverse complement strand
CAGAGTTGTAATAAGTTATTAAAATTTTGAATTGTCGATGTAACAGATGAGTTTTCGTCCGAAACCCTGATACTTCGAAACAGATTGTCCAGTTTGTACACGAAGTGCATCCAGTTTTTGCCGTGACCGTCTCTACTTTTTTGCACATGCTATGCGGGTGAAATGATGATACCATGCCAAGTTTCAACCTTTTCAGAGTTCATTTGTAGAGCTTTTCAATTGCAGGGCCATTTAGCTCAAAACAAATCAGTAAATGCATTAAAAATAGCAAATTATGTCACAAAGGGATGAAAGTTGATGACGTGGCTTTGAATGGTGCATGCTGAATGCAAAAGACGTCCAGAGTTGTAATAAGTTATTAAAATTTTGAATTGTCGATGTAACAGATGAGTTTTCGTCCGAAACCCTGATACTTCGAAAGAGATTGTCCAGTTTGTACACGAAGTGCCTCCAGTTTTTGCCGTGACCCTCTCTACTTTTTTGCACATGCTATGCGGGTGAAATGATGATACCGTGCCAAGTTTCAACCTTTT
>NW_025229415.1:7911-8806 GCF_018294505.1 Triticum aestivum | reverse complement strand
GATGACGTGGCTTTGAATGGTGCATGCTGAATGCAAAAAAGTCCGGAGTTGTAATAAGTTATTAAAATTTTGAATTGCCGGTCTAACAGATGAGTTTTCGTCCGAAACCCTGATGCTTCGAAAGAGATTGTCCAGTTTGCACACGAAGTGCATCCAGTTTTTGCGGTGGCCCTCTCTACTTTTTTGCACATGCTATGCGGGTGAAATGATGATACAATGCCAAGTTTCAACCTTTTCAGAGTTCATTTGTAGAGCTTTTCAATTGCAGGGCCATTTAGCTCAAAACAAATCAGTAAATGCATTAAAAATAGCAAATTATGTCACAAAGGGTTGAAGTTGATGACATGGCTTTGAATGGAGCATGCTAAATGCAAAAAACGTCCAGAGTTGTAATAAGTTATTAAAATTTTGAATTGCTGATGTAACAGATGAGTATTCGTCCGAAACCCTGATACTTCGAAAGAAATTGTCCAGTTTGTACACGAAGTGCATCCAGTTTTTGCCGTGACTCTCTCTACTTTTTTGCACATGCTATGTGGGTGAAATGATGATACCATGCCAAGTTTGAACCTTTTCAGAGTTCATTTGTAGAGCTTTTCAATTTCAGGGCCATTTAGCTCAAAACAAATCAGTAAATGCATGAAAATAGCAAATTATGTCAGAAAGGGTTGAAAGTTTATGACGTGGCTTTGAATGTTGCATGCTGGATGCAAAAAACGTCCGGAGTTGTAATTAGTTATTAAAATTTTGAATTGCCGGTCTAACAGATGAGTTTTCGTCCGAAACCCTGATACTTCGAAAGAGATTGTCCAGTTTGTACACGAAGTGCATCCAGTTTTTGCCATGACCGTCTCTACTTTTTTGCACATGCTATGCAGGTGAAATGATGATACCA
>NW_025229415.1:4499-5328 GCF_018294505.1 Triticum aestivum | reverse complement strand
AAAAACATACGGAGTTGTAATAAGTTATTAAAATTTTGAATTGCCGGTCTAACAGATGAGTTTTCGTCCGAAACCCTGATACTTCGAAAGAGATTCTCCAGTTTGTACGTGAAGTGCATCTAGTTTTTGCCATGACCCTCTCAACTTTTTAGCACATGCTATGCGGGTGAAATGATGATACCATGCCAAGTTTCAACCTTTTCAGAGTTCATTTGTAGAGCTTTTCAATTGCAGGGCCATTTAGCTCAAAACAAATCAGTAAATGCATTAAAAATAGCAAATTATGTCACAAAGGGTTGAAAGTTGATGACGTGGCTTTGAATGGTGCATGCTGAATACAAAAACGTCCATAGTTCTAATAAGTTATTAAAATTTTGAATTGATGATGTAACAGATGAGTTTTCGATCGAAACATTGCTACTTCGAAAGAGATTGTCCAGTTTGTACACGAAGTGCATCCAGTTTTTGCCGTGACCCTCTCTACTTTTTTGCACATGCCATGTGGGTGAAATGATGATACCATGCCAAGTTTGAACCTTTTCAGAGTTCATTTGTAGAGCTTTTCAATTTCAGGGCAATTTAGCTCAAAACAAATCAGTAAATGCATGAAAATAGCAAATTATGTCAGAAAGGGTTGAAAGTTTATGACGTCGCTTTGAATGTTGCATGCTGGATGCAAAAAACGTCCGGAGTTGTAATAAGTTATTAAAATTTTGAATTGCCGGTCTAACAGATGAGTTTTTGTCCGTAACCCTGATACTTCGAAAGAGATTGTCCAGTTTGTACACGAAGTGCATCCAGTTTTTGCCATGAGCCTCTCTACTTTTTT
>NW_025229415.1:3421-4205 GCF_018294505.1 Triticum aestivum | reverse complement strand
AGGGCCATTTAGCTCAAAACAAACCAGTAAATGCATTAAAATAGCAAATTATGTCAGAAAGGGTTGAAAGTTGATGACGTGGCTTTGAATGGTGCATGCTGAATGCAAAAAATGTCCAGAGTTCTAATAAGTTATTAAAATTTTGAATTGCCGGTGTAACAGATGAGTTTTCGTCCGAAACCCTGATACATCAAAAGAGATTGTCCAGTTTGTACACGAAGTGCATCCAGTTTTACCCTCTCTACTTTTTTGCACATGCTATGCGGGTGAAATAATGATACCATGCCAAGTTTCAACCTTTTCAGAGTTCATTTGTAGAGCTTTTCAATTGCAGGGCCATTTAGCTCAAAACAAATCAGTAAATGCATTCAAAATAGCAAATTATGTCACAAAGGGTTGAAAGTTGATGACGTGGCTTCGAATGGTGCATGCTGAATGCAAAAGACGTCCAGAGTTGTAATATGTTATTAAAATTTTGAATTGCCGGTGTAACAGATGAGTTTTCGTCCGAAACCCTGATACTTCAAAAGAGATTGTCCAGTTTGTACACGAGGTGCATCCAGTTTTTGCCATGACCCTTTCTACTTTTTTGCACATGCTATGCGGGTGAAATGATGATACCATCCCAAGTTTCAACCTTTTCAGAGTTCATTTATACAGGTTTTCAATTTCAGGGCCATTTAGCTCAAAACAAATCAGTAAATGCATTAAAAATAGCAAATTCTGTCAGAAAGGGTTGAAAGTTGATGACGTGGCCTTGAATGTTGCATGCTAGATGCAAAAA
>NW_025229415.1:0-882 GCF_018294505.1 Triticum aestivum | reverse complement strand
ATACTTTGAATGAGATTGTCCAGTTTGTACACGAAGTGCATCCAGTTTTTGCCATGACCCTCTACTTTTTTGCACATGCTATGCGGGTGAAATGATGATACCATGCCAAGTTTCAACCTTTTCAGAGTTCATTTGTAGAGCTTTTCAATTGCAGGTCCATTTAGCTCAAAACAAATCAGTAAATGCATTAAAAATAGCAAATTATGTCACAAGGGGTTGAAAGTTGATGACGTGGCTTTGAATGGTGCATGCTGAATGCAAAAAACGTCGAGAGTTGTAATAAGTTATTAAAATTTTGAATTGCCGATGTAACAGATGAGTTTTCGTCCGAAACCCTGATACTTCGAAAGAGATTGTCCAGTTTGTACACGAAGTGCATCCAGTTATTGTCGTGACCCTCTCTACTTTTTTGCACATGCTATGTGGGTGAAATGATGATACCAGGCCAAGTTTGAACCTTTCAGAGGTCATTTGTAGAGCTTTTCAATTTCAGGGCCATTTAGCTCAAATCAAATCAGTAAATGCATGAAAAATAGCAAATTATGTCAGAAAGGGTTGAAAGTTGATGACATGGCTTTGAATGTTGCATGCTGGATGGAAAAAACGACCGGAGTTGTAATAAGTTATTAAAATTTTGAATTGCCGGTCTAACAGATGAGTTTTCGTCCGAAACCCTCATACTTCGAAAGAGATTGTCCAGTTTGTACACGAAGTGTATCCAGTTTTTGCCATGACACTCTCTACTTTTTTGCACATGCTATGCGGGTGAAATGATGATACCATGCCAAGTTTCAACCTTTTCAGAGTTCATTTGTAGAGCTTTTCAATTGCAGGGCCATTTAGATCAAAACAAATCAGTAAATGCATTAAAAATAGCAAATT
>NW_025229414.1:22592-23284 GCF_018294505.1 Triticum aestivum | reverse complement strand
ACAAAAGCATAGCAAACAGATTTGCTGAAATCTAGCTCATCAATATCAGATTTGGTGGCAAATAAACATGCACTTTTCAATTTAATTTCAGAAGCAACACTAGATGGTTTATTATTAGGCTTCATTTGTTGCTCAAATTCTTTTGCCACAATCTGATTTTCACTCTTATTCGTCTCCTGTTTTGCTTTATTAGCTCTATTAATATCATCTTTCAAAATGGAATCAGGAGTCATAGGAAGCAAAGTAATATTTTTATCCTTATGAACAAGAGTATAGTGATTGTTTCTACCATGGTGTACAGAATTTTTATCAAATTGCCAAGGTCTACCAAGTAATAAGGAACATGCTTGCATAGGTACCACATCACAATCAACATAATCAGCATATGTAGAGATACTAAAATGCACACGAACAGTACGTGTTACCTTAACCTTGCCGCTGTTGTTGAACCATTGGATGTAGTAAGGAAAAATCACGAGCTGGTCCTAGGCTAGACTGTGCTAGAGACGCGAGCCTAGAACACTAACAAAATCACGGCGCGGCACGTAAACAAGGGAAAAACACACTCTGGATTTTTTTTTCGCTCTTTTTTTTTGCGCTCTTTTTTTTTGCGCTGCTTTTTTTTTTGCGAAAAATCACTATAATGGCGAGTGTCTCAAAACTCTTCTTAGCTCAAACTGACAGGATGGGCA
>NW_025229414.1:0-20854 GCF_018294505.1 Triticum aestivum | reverse complement strand
ACTCTAAAAATAGCCTATACTTATGTATTTCGAAATTACATGGGCCTGGCCCAATAATAAGGTGACGCAGCACCTAAAATAGCCTCGGGACGAAATTTATGAAGTGACATCTTGTATATTTCGTCCAAGGCTTCATGCACCCATTATGGTGGCTTCAAAGTCCTGAAATCATCACTTGTAACTCCGTTCTTGTTCCCCTTGCGCATGCCATCATCTCCATGCTTGTTCTTGCTCCAATGTTCATCCTTCTCCAAGCTAGGCCCTTCATTTGTAAGCAAAACAAATGTATCCAATTTAGGCAGCATCATATTCTCATGAACATTAGAATCATTACCAAGAAACGAAAGTACCTGGTAATTTAGTTGGCGTGCACGAGCTCTAGTAATTGGTCCAGTATGTATAGCAGCAGGGGCTGTGGGTGTAACAATTGTATTGATGTCCTCATCAGACTATGATGAGGAGACTTTGGCTCTTATTACACGTGACGAACACGGTGGAGACGATTCTGATCATGAGACGCAATACATGGCTCCTGAAGATGCTGACAGGTATGAATGTTTAGTTGCTCAACGTGTTTTGAGTGTGCAGGTTACACAAGCTGAGCAAAATCGGCGGCATAATTTGTTCCATACAAAGGGAGTTGAGAAGGAACGTTCTGTTCGCGTGATCATAGATCAATATGTCATGATGCTGAATTTAAAGAAAATGTTATTGCTGATGCCTTGTCTTGTCGTTATACTATGCTTTCACAACTTGACTTTAAAATATTTGGTTTGGAGACCATCAAAGATCAATATGTCATGATGCTGAATTTAAAGATGTATTGCAGAATTGTAAGGAAGGGAGAACTTGGAACAAGTTCGTTCTTAACGATGGATTTGTGTTTCGTGCTAACAAGCTATGCATTCCAGCTAGCTCCGTTCGTCTTTTGTTGTTGCAGGAGGCGCATGGAGGAGGATTAATGGGACACTTTGGCGTCAAGAAGACGGAGGATATACTTGCTACACATTTCTCTTGGCCAAAGATGAGACGGGATGTTGAGCGTTTTGTTGCTCGCTGCACTAAATGTCAAAGAGCTAAGTCACGACTCAATCCTCATGCTTTATATATGCCTTTGCCTGTACCTAGTGTTCCTTGGGAGGATATATCTATGGACTTTGTTTTAGGTTTACCTCGAACAAAGAAGGGGAGGGATAGCATATTTGTTGTCGTGGATAGGTTCTCGAAAATGCCACACTTTATACCATGTCATAAAAGCGATGATGTTGTTAATGTTGCTGATTTGTTCTTTCGTGAAATTATTCGCTTACATGGTGTGCCAAATACTATTGTTTCAGATCGTGATACTAAATTTCTTAGCCACTTTTGGAGATGTTTATGGGCTAAGTTGGGGACTAAGCTGCTTTTTAGTACTACTTGTCACCCCCAAACTGATGGACAAACTGAAGTAGTCAATAGAACATTGTCTACTATGCTTAGGGCTGTTTTCAAGAATAACAAGAAAATGTGGGAAGAATGCTTGCCTCATATTGAATTTGCTTATAATCGTTCATTGCATTCTACTACTAAGATGTGCCCTTTTGAAATTGTGTATGGTTTCCTACCTCGTGCACCTATTGATTTGTTGCCTCTTCCATCTTCAGAGAAGGTTAATTTTGATGTTAAAGAACGTTCTGAATTGATTTTAAAAATGCATGAGTTAACTAAGGAAAGCATTGAGCGTATGAATGCTAAATATAAACATGCTGGAGATAAGGGTAGAAAACATGTTGTGTTTGCGCCTGGAGATCTTGTTTGGTTACATTTGCGTAAAGATAGATTTCCTAATCTGCGCAAATCAAAGCTAATGCCACGTGCTGATGGTCCTTTTAAGGTGTTAGAGAAAATAAATGATAATGCATATAAACTTGAGCTACCTGTAGATTTTGGGGTTAGTCCCACTTTTAACATTGCAGATTTGAAGCCTTATTTGGTGATAGAGGCAAAGGTGTCCCGTCTTTCGATGAGATGGTGGATTTCACTTTGGTGGAAGTCGACTTTGACGATCCGACTACGAACGTGCGAGGACGTCGCGCCTTAGCAATCGCTAAACCAACTCCGAGAGGTTATTGACCACGCCGGAGCACGATCAACCTGACCACGAGGGTCTGTTTCCTGCGAGCAAACGAAGAACAAGCAAGAAACTAAGATTGCAATCTGGATATTGCGAATATAAGATGAAAGCTTTATTGATCAAGGTGGGGTTCTGTGACGCCTTTGTCTGGTCGTTGAACACAAACGAAGTACGCGAAGTTGCAGCTATGGCGAACTTTTAATCTAAACAAAACCCAAAGTCTAAACGATGCCCTAAGGGCTGTATATATGGAGGAAGAGGGGGGAATTTCGTGGCCCTTGGTGGAGGGGTCCGAAATCAACCCTATCTCTTGTTTCCCCACCCATACGGACTCTAAAAATAGCCTATACTTATGTATTTCGAAATTACATGGGCCTGGCCCAATAATAAGGTGACGCAGCACCTAAAATAGCCTCGGGACGAAATTTATGAAGTGGCATCTTGTATATTTCGTCCAAGGCTTCATGCACCCATTATGGTGGCTTCAAAGTCCTGAAATCATCACTTGTAACTCCGTTCTTGTTCCCCTTGCGCATGCCATCATCTCCATGCTTGTTCTTGCTCCAATGTTCATCCTTCTCCAAGCTAGGCCCTTCATTTGTAAACAAAACAAATGTATCCAATTTAGGCAGCATCATATTCTCATGAACATTAGAATCATTACCAAGAAACGAAAGTACCTGGTAATTTAGTTGGCGTGCACGAGCTCTAGTAATTGGTCCAGTATGTATAGCAGCAGGGGCTGTGGGTGTAACAATTGTATTGATGTCCTCATCAATGTGATGCTAGTGGAATTGGATTAGGAGGTGTGTTATTACAAGATGGCAAACCTGTTGCTTACTTTTCTGAAAAATTGAGTGGGCCTAGTCTGAATTATTCTACTTATGATAAAGAATTATATGCTCTTGTTCGGACTTTAGAAACATGGCAACATTATTTATGGCCCAAAGAATTTGTTATACATTCTGATCATGAATCTTTGAAACATATTAAAAGTCAAGCTAAACTGAATCGTAGACATGCTAAATGGGTGGAATTCATTGAGACTTTCCCTTATGTCATTAAACACAAGAAGGGAAAAGAAAATGTTATTGCTGATGCATTGTCTCGTCGCTATACTATGCTTTCACAACTTGACTTCAAAATATTTGGTTTGGAGACCATCAAAGATCAATATGTGCATGATGCTGATTTTAAAGATGTAATGCAGAATTGTAAAGAAGGAAGAATGTGGAACAAGTTTGTTGTTAACGATGGATTTGTGTTTCGTGCTAACAAGCTATGTATTCCAGCTAGCTCCATTCGTCTTTTGTTGTTGCAGGAGGCGCATGGAGGAGGATTAATGGGACACTTTGGCGTGAAGAAGACGGAGGACGTACTTGCTACACATTTCTTTTGGCCAAAGATGAGACGGGATGTTGAGCGTTTTATTGCTCGCTACACTACATGTCAAAAAGCTAAGTCACGACTCAATCCTCATGGTTTATATATGCCTTTGCCTGTACCTAGTGTTCCTTGGGAGGATATATCTATGGACTTTGTTTTAGGTTTACCTCGAACAAAGAAGGGGAGGGATAGCATATTTGTTGTCGTGGATAGATTCTCGAAAATGGCACACTTTATACCATGTCATAAAAGCGATGATGCTTTTAATGTTGCTGATTTGTTCTTTCGTGAAATTATTCGCTTGCATGGTGTGCCAAATACTATTGTTTCAGATCGTGATACTAAATTTCTTAGCCACTTTTGGAGATGTTTATGGGCTAAGTTGGGGACTAAACTGCTTTTTAGTACTACTTGTCACCCCCAAACTGATGGACAAACTGAAGTAGTCAATAGAACGTTGTCTACTATGCTTAGGGCTGTTTTGAAGAATAATAAGAAAATGTGGGAGGAATGCTTGCCTCATATTGAATTTGCTTATAATCGTTCATTGCATTCTACTACTAAGATGTGCCCTTTTGAAGTTGTGTATGGTTTCCTACCTCGTGCACCTATTGATTTGTTGCCTCTTCCATCTTCGGAGAAGGTTAATTTTGATGCTAAACAACGTGTTGAATTGATTTTAAAAATGCATGAGTTAACTAAGTGATAGAGGCAAAGGTGTCCCGTCTTTCGATGAGATGGAGGATTTCGCTTTGGTGGAAGTCGACTTTGACGATCCGACTACGAACGTGCGAGGACGTCGCGCCTTAGCAATCGCTAAACCAACTCCGAGAGGTTATTGACCACGCCGGAGCACGATCAACCTGACCACGAAGGTCTGTTTCCTGCGAGCAAACGAAGAACAAGCAAGAAACTAAGATTGCAATCTGGATATTGCGAATATAAGATGAAAGCTTTATTGATCAAGGTGGGGTTCTGTGACGCCTTTGTCTGGTCGTTGAACACAAACGAAGTACGCGAAGTTGCAGCTATGGCGAACTTTTAATCTAAACAAAACCCAAAGTCTAAACGATGCCCTAAGGGCTGTATATATGGAGGAAGAGGGGGGGAATTTCGTGGCCCTTGGTGGAGGGGTCCGAAATCAACCCTATCTCTTGTTTCCCCACACATACGGACTCTAAAAATAGCCTATACTTATGTATTTCGAAATTACATGGGCCTGGCCCAATAATAAGGTGACGCAGCACCTAAAATAGCCTCAGGACGAAATTTATGAAGTGGCGTCTTGTATATTTCGTCCAAGGCTTCATGCACCCATTATGGTGGCTTCAAAGTCCTGAAATCATCACTTGTAACTCCGTTCTTGTTTCCCTTGCGCATGCCATCATCTCCATGCTTGTTCTTGCTCCAATGTTCATCCTTCTCTGATAAAGGCAAAGGTGTCCCGTCTTTCGATGAGATGATGGATTTCGCTTTGGTGGAAGTCGACTTTGACGATCCGACTACAAACGTGCGAGGACGTCGCGCCTTAGCAATCGCTAAACCAACTCCGAGAGGTTATTGACCACGCCGGAGCACGATCAACCTGACCACGAGGGTCTGTTTCCTGCGAGCAAACGAAGAACAAGCAAGAAACTGAGATTGCAATCTGGATATTGCGAATATAAGATGAAAGCTTTATTGATCAAGGTGGGGTTCTGTGACGCCTTTGTCTGGTCGTTGAACACAAACGAAGTACGCGAAGTTGCAGCTATGGCGAACTTTTAATCTAAACAAAACCCAAAGTCTAAACGATGCCCTAAGGGCTGTATATATGGAGGAAGAGGGGGGAATTTCGTGGCCCTTGGTGGAGGGGTCCGAAATCAACCCTATCTCTTGTTTCCCCACACATACGGACTCTAAAAATAGCCCATACTTATGTATTTCGAAATTACATGGGCCTGGCCCAATAATAAGGTGACGCAGCACCTAAAATAGCCTCGGGACGAAATTTATGAAGTGGCATCTTGTATATTTCGTCCAAGGCTTCATGCACCCATTATGGTGGCTTCAAAGTCCTGAAATCATCACTTGTAACTCCGTTCTTGTTCCCCTTGTGCATGCCATCATCTCCATGCTTGTTCTTGCTCCAATGTTCATCCTTCTCCAAGCTAGACCCTTCATTTGTAAGCAAAACAAATGTATCCAATTTAGGCAGCATCATATTCTCATGAACATTAGAATCATTACCAAGAAACGAAAGTACCTGGTAATTTAGTTGGCGTGCACGAGCTCTAGTAATTGGTCCAGTATGTCTAGCAGCAGGGGCTGTGGGTGTAACAATTGTATTGATGTCCTCATCATCCTCCCCTTCTTGAAATGAAGTCGTCCTCGACGAAAGTTCATCTTCCTCACCCAAATAAGGCTTCAAATCTGCAATGTTAAAAGTGGGACTAACCCCAAAATCTGCAGGCAGCTCAAGTTTATATGCATTATCATTTATTTTCTCTAACACCTTAAAGGGACCATCAGCAGGTGGCATTAGCTTTGATTTGCGCAAATCAGGAAATCTGTCCTCACGCAAATGTAACCAAACAAGATCTCCAGGTGCAAACACAACATGTTTTCTACCCTTATCTCCAGCAAGTTTATATTTAGCATTCATCCGCTCAATGTTTTCCTTAGTTAACTCATGCATTTTTAAAATCAATTCAGCACGTTGTTTAGCATCAAAATTAACCTTCTCCGAAGATGGAAGAGGCAACAAATCAATAGGTGCACGAGGTAGGAAACCATACACAACTTCAAAAGGGCACATCTTAGTAGTAGAATGCAATGAACGATTATAAGCAAATTCAATATGAGGCAAGCATTCCTCCCACATTTTCTTATTATTCTTCAAAACAGCCCTAAGCATAGTAGACAATGTTCTATTGACTACTTCAGTTTGTCCATCAGTTTGGGGGTGACAAGTAGTACTAAAAAGCAGTTTAGTCCCCAATTTAGCCCATAAACATCTCCAAAAGTGGCTAAGAAATTTAGTATCACGATCTGAAACAATAGTATTTGGCACACCATGCAAGCGAATAATTTCACGAAAGAACAAATCAGCAACATTAACAGCATCGTCGCTTTTATGACATGGTATAAAGTGTGCCATTTTCGAGAATCTATCCACGACAACAAATATGCTATCCCTCCCCTTCTTTGTTCGAGGTAAACCTAAAACAAAGTCCATAGATATATCCTCCCAAGGAACACTAGGTACAGGCAAAGGCATATATAAACCATGAGGATTGAGTCGTGACTTAGCTTTTTGACATGTAGTGTAGCGAGCAATAAAACGCTCAACATCCCGTCTCATCTTTGGCCAAAAGAAATGTGTAGCAAGTACGTCCTCCGTCTTCTTCACGCCAAAGTGTCCCATTAATCCTCCTCCATGCGCCTCCTGCAACAACAAAAGACGAATGGAGCTAGCTGGAATACATAGCTTGTTAGCACGAAACACAAATCCATCGTTAACAACAAACTTGTTCCACATTCTTCCTTCTTTACAATTCTGCATTACATCTTTAAAATCAGCATCATGCACATATTGATCTTTGATGGTCTCCAAACCAAATATTTTGAAGTCAAGTTGTGAAAGCATAGTATAGCGACGAGACAATGCATCAGCAATAACATTTTCTTTTCCCTTCTTGTGTTTAATGACATAAGGGAAAGTCTCAATGAATTCCACCCATTTAGCATGTCTACGATTCAGTTTAGCTTGACTTTTAATATGTTTCAAAGATTCATGATCAGAATGTATAACAAATTCTTTGGGCCATAAATAATGTTGCCATGTTTCTAAAGTCCGAACAAGAGCATATAATTCTTTATCATAAGTAGAATAATTCAGACTAGGCCCACTCAATTTTTCAGAAAAGTAAGCAACAGGTTTGCCATCTTGTAATAACACACCTCCTAATCCAATTCCACTAGCATCACATTCAAGCTCAAAAGTCTTATTAAAATCAGGAAGTTGGAGTAAAGGAGCATGTGTCAACTTATCTTTCAATACCGTGAAGGCTTCTTCCTGTGCGGTACCCCAAAGAAAAAGCACATCTTTCTTTGTAAGCTCATTGAGAGGTGCAGCAATGGTGCTGAAATCTCTCACAAAACGCCTATAGAATCCAGCGAGGCCAAGAAAACTCCTCACTTGTGTGACCGTTTTGGGCTGCGGCCAACTCTCAATAGCTTCAATCTTGGCTTTATCAACTTCAATTCCCTGTGGAGTAACAACATAGCCAAGAAAAGATACTCGGTCGGTGCAAAAGGTGCACTTCCCAAGGTTACCAAATAAACATGCATCACGTAGAGCAATAAAAACAGCACGTAAATGTTCCAAATGTTCTTCCAAAGATCTGCTATAAATCAGTATGTCATCAAAGTAAACTACCACAAATCGTCCAATGAAAGCACGTAAAACTTCGTTCATTAATCTCATGAAAGTACTAGGTGCATTAGTTAACCCAAAAGGCATGACTAACCACTCATATAATCCAAACTTAGTTTTAAATGCTGTTTTCCATTCATCTCCCAATTTCATACGAATTTGATGGTAGCCACTACGCAAATCAACTTTGGAGAATATTGTAGAGCCACTCAATTCATCAAGCATATCATCTAGCCTAGGAATAGGATGACGATAACGAATAGTAATATTATTAATGCCTCTACAATCAACACACATACGTGATGTACCATCCTTTTTCGGCACTAGAATAATAGGAACAGCACAAGGACTAAGGGATTCGCGTATATAACCTTTGTCGAGAAGCTCTTGTACTTGACGCATAATCTCCTTCGTCTCCTCTGGATTGGTACGGTATGGTGCACGGTTTGGCAGTGAAGCACCAGGAATTAAGTCAATCTAATGCTCAATCCCTCGAATAGGCGGTAATCCCGGTGGCACGTCTTGTGGAAAAACGTCAGCGAACTCCTGCAAAATGTTAGTGACAGCAGGAGGCAAAGAGGAAGGCACGTCCTCGAATGAAAATAATGCCTCTTTGCACACAAAAGCATAGCAAACAGATTTGCTGAAATCTAGCTCATCAATATCAGATTTGGTGGAAAATAAACATGCACTTTTCAATTTAATTTCAGAAGCAACACTAGATGGCTTATTATTAGGCTTCATTTGTTGCTCAAATTCTTTTGCCACAATCTGATTTTCACTCTTATTCTTCTCCTGTTGTGCTTTATTAGCTCTATTAATATCATCTTTCAAAATGGAATCAGGAGTCATAGGAAGCAAAGTAATATTTTTATCCTTATGAACAAGAGTATAGTGATTGTTTCTACCATGGTGTACAGAATTTTTATCAAATTGCCATGGTCTACCAAGTAATAAGGAACATGCTTGCATAGGTACCACATCACAATCAACATAATCAGCATATGTAGAGATACTAAAATGCACACGAACAGTACGTGTTACCTTAACCTTGCTGCTGTTGTTGAACCATTGGATGTAGTAAGGATGTGGATGTGGTCTTGTGGTGAGAGAAAGCTTCTCCACCATCTCCATGCTAGCCAAGTTGTTGCAGCTCCCTTCGTCTATGATGACGCGCACAGAACGTTCCTTCACAACTCCCTTGGTATGGAACAAATTGTGCCTCTGATTTTGCTCAGCTTGTGTGACCTGCACACTCAAAACACGTTGAGCAACTAAACATTCATACCTGTCAGCGTCTTCAGGAGCCATGTATTGCGTCTCATGATCAGAATCATCTCCACCATGTTCTTCACGTGTAATAAGAGCCAAAGTCTCCTCATCATAGTCACTAGCAGACTCATATCCACCATCCGCGGTAGCAATCATCACACGCGGAGATTTGCATTCTCTCGCATAATGACCTCCTCCCTTACAACGACGACAAATAATATCACTTGTGTGCCCTGTTGATGCCATGGAAGAAGAAGAACGCTGTGCAGGCCCCGCAGGTGCGCTCTTTGCAGATAATGGTGGTTGTGCCTGTTTTCTTGTATCACGGCTGGAGGTGGCACCGGATGGAGGTGCTGGTGCAGTTGAAGTAGAAGATGCACGTGGTGTCCATGATGAAGGTCGGCCTGCAGAAAAGTTAGTTCGCCCCGATGCTTGTCGATCCTGCACTTCACGTTCAGCTTTACAAGCAAGATGGAATAAACGAGTGATATTAGTATACTCCTTATAGTCTAGAATGGTCTGAATCTCTCTATTTAATCCACCCAGAAAACGTGCAAGCATAGCTTCATTCTCCTCAACAATACCACATCTAATCATGCCAGTTTGTAATTCCTGATAATATTCTTCTACAGAATTTTTCCCTTGTCTTAAACGCTGCAATTTTTGAAGCAATTCACGTTGATAATATGGTGGAACCCAACGCGTACGCATAGCAGTTTTCAAAGTAGCCCAAGTAGTTGGAATAGGATATAATCTACAATGTTCAGACCACCATACACATGCAAAACTAGTGAAAGCACAAACAGCAGCAGCAACTCGTCTCTCCTCAGGATATTGTAAACATGTAAATCGTTGTTCAGTTTCTAACTCCCAAGTAAGATATATATCTGGAACATATCTACCCTCAAATGGTGGAATATTCAATTTCAGTTTAGGAATATGGACATCATCGCGTACCTGAGGTGGTGGTGCAGGCCTACCATTACGAATATATACCTGAGGTCGACCTGCTGGTGGCGGTACAGGTGGCTGCACGTAGTGTTGATTTTGATCAACCTCATCCTCATAATCTCCCACATAATCATCCTCCTCCGCATCAGCAGCAGGAGCCACAGAAGTATCAACAGCAGCACCAACAGTTTGGCCAAACGCAAGAGGAACACGGCTTGCTCGGCGGAGGTCTGCTTCGCGACGTGGAGGTAGTCGTTGTTGTTGTTGTTGTTGTTGGAGAGGTGCGTTAGCTGCAGCGGGTGGTGGTGGTGGAAGACGCGCGAGCAATTCATTAAACTTGTTATCGAGCTTTGTTTCGAATGTCTTCTCAAAGCCAGTGATCTTCTCCATGGCCTCTTCAAAATTGTTCAGCACATCTTGCACCTGTTCAGTCATCATTTGCTGAAACTTATCATGAAGCTCCTTGTTCGATAAATTCTCCCAGTCAATCTCGTCGGCTTGTGATCCTGGCATGGTTAGCAGCAATAGAAACACACAAGAATATGATCCTACAGACTACGAACAAGTGATGGTGGTGGGTGTCACAAATCCGTCAAGCAAATCTCAAATTCTTACCAGTTCTTACCCAGCAGCAGGCGGTGATCGGCAACCGTTGTAGTCAAAAACTCTAAAAGCTTGGATAGAGCGATTACCAGGGAGAGTCGAACGCACGACGTAGATGTATGTGGAGCTGGGAAGGCTTATAATATGGTAGCAAAAAGGGTCAGCAATAATCAATTCAGAGATGCAAAGTTGAATAAACACTCAACGACGGTACTGTGCTGGTCCTAGGCTAGACCGTACTAGAGACGCGAGCCTAGAACACTAACAAAATCACGGCGCGGCACGTAAACAAGGGAAAAGCACACTCTGAATTTTTTTTTCGCTCTTTGTTTTTTTTTTGCGCTCTTTTTTTTTGTGCTGCTTTTCTTTTTTTTTTTGCGAAAAATCACTATAATGGCGAGTGTCTCAAAACTCTTCCTAGCTCAAACGGACAGGATGGGCACGAAATTTTTTCGACCAATTTTTTTTTTTCGACTGCCCGGACCCAAAAACTGGAAACGGGTCAAAAAAAACTTCCTATAATGGCACCTGTCTCAAAACACTCAGAAACACCTAAAAATAGGATAGCCAGATTTTTTTTTGAAAAATGCGTTTTCGAAAAATTTTGGGCCTAAACGGAGCGTGGCTACCCGACTCTAGATGGATCTCGAAATTTTTTCGAAAAATGCGTTTTCGAATTTTTTTTTTCCGAAACCTACTCCGACAAGGAAACACGAATCGGAATCTAGATGGATCTCGAAAACAACCCTAATAAGCAAGGAACTCGGATTGGTGGTGGATATATGGTGGTGGTATATGGCAGCGGTGGTGGTAGCGGTGGTAGTATATGGATATAAATTCGGAGCGGTGGTGGTAGATGGCAGGGGCGATGATGATGGTGCGGCGGCGGCGTGACAACTTATGACCAGAACTCGAAACTCTAAAAGACTAGACTCTAAGACCAGCAACTAGACACGACGATGCAACCGCAAATTCAACAAAGCAAAACCCTAAAAAGATTATGCAAAGGCTCAGATTGGTTCGGATATGATGAACTAACCCTAAATTTTTTTTGTGTGGCTTTTTCGTGGACTGTAGGTATGAAGAACAGACTCGATCTAAACTACGAAAAACTGTAAAATCTCACCGAGCAACCTGGAAATCTGATACCACTTGATAGAGGCAAAGGTGTCCCGTCTTTCGATGAGATGGTGGATTTCGCTTTGGTGGAAGTCGACTTTGACGATCCGACTACGAACGTGCGAGGACGTCGCGCCTTAGCAATCGCTAAACCAACTCCGAGAGGTTATTGACCACGCCGGAGCACGATCAACCTGACCATGAGGGTCTGTTTCCTGCGAGCAAACGAAGAACAAGCAAGAAACTAAGATTGCAATCTGGATATTGCGAATATAAGATGAAAGCTTTATTGATCAAGGTGGGGTTCTGTGACGCCTTTGTCTGGTCGTTGAACACAAACGAAGTACGCGAAGTTGCAGCTATGGCGAACTTTTAATCTAAACAAAACCCCAAGTCTAAACGATGCCCTAAGGGCTGTATATATGGAGGAAGAGGGGGGAATTTCGTGGCCCTTGGTGGAGGGGTCCGAAATCAACCCTATCTCTTGTTTCCCCACACATACGGACTCTAAAAATAGCCTATACTTATGTATTTCGAAATTACATGGGCCTGGCCCAATAATAAGGTGACGCAGCACCTAAAATAGCCTCGGGACGAAATTTATGAAGTGGCATCTTGTATATTTCGTCCAAGGCTGCATGCACCCATTATGGTGGCTTCAAAGTCCTGAAATCATCACTTGTAACTCCGTTCTTGTTCCCCTTGCGCATGCCATCATCTCCATGCTTGTTCTTGCTCCAATGTTCATCCTTCTCCAAGCTAGGCCCTTCATTTAGGCAGCATCATATTCTCATGAACATTAGAATCATTACCAAGAAACGAAAGTACCTGGTAATTTAGTTGGCGTGCACGAGCTCTAGTAATTGGTCCAGTATGTATAGCAGTAGGGGCTGTGGGTGTAAGAATTGTATTGATGTCCTCATCACTAAGGGATTCGCGTATATAACCTTTGTCGAGAAGCTCTTGTACTTGACGCATAATCTCCTTCGTCTCCTCTGGATTGGTACGGTATGGTGCACGGTTTGGCAGTGAAGCACCGGGAATTAAGTCAATCTGATGCTCAATCCCTCGAATAGGCGGTAATCCCGGTGGCACGTCTTGTGGAAAGACGTCAGCGAACTCCTGCAAAATGTTAATGACAGCAGGAGGCAAAGAGGAAGGCACGTCCTCGAATGAAAATAATGCCTCTTTGCACACAAAAGCATAGCAAACAGATTTGCTGAAATCTAGCTCATCAATATCAGATTTGGTGGCAAATAAACATGCACTTTTCAATTTAATTTCAGAAGCAACACTAGATGGTTTATTATTAGGCTTCATTTGTTGCTCAAATTCTTTTGCCACAATCTGATTTTCACTCTTATTCGTCTCCTGTTTTGCTTTATTAGCTCTATTAGTATCATCTTTCAAAATGGAATCAGGAGTCATAGGAAGCAAAGTAATATTTTTATCCTTATGAACAAGAGTATAGTGATTGTTTCTACCATGGTGTACAGAATTTTTATCAAATTGCCATGGTCTACCAAGTAATAAGGAACATGCTTGCATAGGTACCACATCACAATCAACATAATCAGCATATGTAGAGATACTAAAATGCACACGAACAGTACGTGTTACCTTAACCTTGCCGCTGTTGTTGAACCATTGGATGTAGTAAGGATGTGGATGTGGTCTTGTGGTGAGAGAAAGCTTCTCCACCATCTCCATGCTAGCCAAGTTGTTGCAGCTCCCTCCGTCTATGATGACGCGCACAGAACGTTCCTTCACAACTCCCTTGGTATGGAACAAATTGTGCCTCTGATTTTGCTCAGCTTGTGTGACCTGCACACTCAAAACACGTTGAGCAACTAAACATTCATACCTGTCAGCGTCTTCAGGAGCCATGTATTGCGTCTCATGATCAGAATCATCTCCACCATGTTCTTCACGTGTAATAAGAGCCAAAGTCTCCTCATCATAGTCACTAGCAGTGATAGAGGCAAAGGTGTCCCGTCTTTCGATGAGATGGTGGATTTCGCTTTGGTGGAAGTCGACTTTGACGATCCGACTACGAACGTGCGAGGACGTCGCGCCTTAGCAATCGCTAAACCAACTCCGAGAGGTTATTGACCACGCCAGAGCACGATCAACCTGACCACGAGGGTCTGTTTCCTGCGAGCAAACGAAAGAACAAGCAAGAAACTAAGATTGCAATCTGGATATTGCGAATATAAGATGAAAGCTTTATTGATCAAGGTGGGGTTCTGTGACGCCTTTGTCTGGTCGTTGAACACAAACGAAGTACGCGAAGTTGCAGCTATGGCGAACTTTTAATCTAAACAAAACCCAAAGTCTAAACGATGCCCTAAGGGCTGTATATATGGAGGAAGAGGGGGGAATTTCGTGGCCCTTGGTGGAGGGGTCCGAAATCAACCCTATCTCTTGTTTCCCCACACATACGGACTCTAAAAATAGCCCATACTTATGTATTTCGAAATTACATGGGCCTGGCCCAATAATAAGGTGACGCAGCACCTAAAATAGCCTCGGGACGAAATTTATGAAGTGGCATCTTGTATATTTCGTCCAAGGCTTCATGCACCCATTATGGTGGCTTCAAAGTCCTGAAATCATCACTTGTAACTCCGTTCTTGTTCCCCTTGTGCATGCCATCATCTCCATGCTTGTTCTTGCTCCAATGTTCATCCTTCTCCAAGCTAGACCCTTCATTTGTAAGCAAAACAAATGTATCCAATTTAGGCAGCATCATATTCTCATGAACATTAGAATCATTACCAAGAAACGAAAGTACCTGGTAATTTAGTTGGCGTGCACGAGCTCTAGTAATTGGTCCAGTATGTCTAGCAGCAGGGGCTGTGGGTGTAACAATTGTATTGATGTCCTCATCATTTGGGTGTGGAAGATGCGCTTCCGTCGAGGACGACTTCATTTCAAGAAGGGGAGGATGATGAGGACATCAATACCATTGTTATACCCACAGCCCCTACTGTTACATATATTGGACCAATTACTAGAGCTCGCGCACGCCAATTAAATTACCAGGTATTTTCGTTTCTTGGTAATGATTCTAATGTTCATGAGATTATGATGCTGCCTAAATTGGATACATTTGTTTTGCTTACAAATGAAGGGCCTAGCTTGGAGAAGGATGAACATTGGAGTGTCGAAGCGATGTCGCTTCTCTGCTCTCAGCTGTTTGCTCGAGATGATGTGATCTGATCGAGATCGTTTCCCAGAACGAGCCATACCTTTTCCTAGAATGAGAATACGGCTGAGGACGAATAGCGGCGCCTAGCTTTAGTTTCCACATGACACGATGGATCTATCACTCTCTTTAGCCAGGCCATTCTCTAGAGGAGAGTTCCGAGAGTGAATTCCAATCTGGTACCAATCGTAGAAATCGTATTGCGCTCATTCTTCAGCCGTAGAGAGACTTTTGAATTGTGAGGTTGATGAGGACATCAATACAATTGTTACACCCACAGCCCCTGCTGCTATCCATACTGGACTAATTACTAGAGCTCGTGCACGCCAACTAAATTACCAGGTACTTTCGTTTCTTGGTAATGATTCTAATGTTCATGAGAATATGATGCTGCCTAAATTGGATACATTTGTTTTGCTTACAAATGAAGGGCCTAGCTTGGAGAAGGATGAACATTGGAGCAAGAACAAGCATGGAGATGATGGCATGCGCAAGGGGAACAAGAACGGAGTTACAAGTGATGATTTCAGGACTTTGAAGCCACCATAATGGGTGCATGAAGCCTTGGACGAAATATACAAGATGCCACTTCATAAATTTCGTCCCGAGGCTATTTTAGGTGTTGCGTCACCTTATTATTGGGCCAGGCCCATGTAATTTCGAAATACATAAGTATAGGCTATTTTTAGAGTCCGTATGTGTGGGGAAACAAGAGATAGGGTTGATTTCGGACCCCTCCACCAAGGGCCACGAAATTCCCCCCTCTTCCTCCATATATACAGCCCTTAGGGCATCGTTTAGACTTTGGGTTTTGTTTAGATTAAAAGTTCGCCATAGCTGCAACTTCGCGTACTTCGTTTGTGTTCAACGACCAGACAAAGGCGTCACAGAACCCCACCTTGATCGATAAAGCTTTCATCTTATATTCGCAATATCCAGATTGCAATCTTAGTTTCTTTCTTGTTCTTCGTTTGCTCGCAGGAAACAGACCCTCGTGGTCAGGTTGATCGTGCTCCGGCGTGGTCAATAACCTCTCGGAGTTGGTTTAGCGATTGCTAAGGCGCGACGTCCTCGCACGTTCGTAGTCGGATCGTCAAAGTCGACTGCCACCAAAGCGATATCCATCATCTCATCGAAAGACGGGACACCTTTGCCTCTATCAGAACAATTTTGAAGAGGCCATGGAGAAGATCACTGGCCTTGAGAAGACGTTCGAAACAAAGCTCGATAACAAGTTTAATGAATTGCTCGCGCGTCTTCCACCACCACCACCCGCTGCACCTAACGCACCTCTCCAACAACAACAACAACGACTACCTCCACGTCGCGAAGCAGACCTCCGCCGAGCAAGCCGTGTTCCTCTTGCGTTTGGCCAAACTGTTGGTGCTGCTGTTGATACTTCTGTGGCTCCTACTGCTGATGCGGAGGAGGATGATTATGTGGGAGATTATGAGGATGAGGTTGATCAAAATCAACACTACATGCAGCCACCTGTACCACCACCAGCAGGTCGACCTCAGGTATATATTCGTAATGGTAGGCCTACACCACCACCTCAGGTACGAGATGATGTCCATATTCCTAAACTGAAATTGAATATTCCACCATTTGAGGGTAGATATGTTCCTGATATATATCTTACTTGGGAGTTAGAAACTGAACAACGATTTACATGTTTACAATATCCTGAGGAGAGACGAGTTGCTGCTGCTGTTTGTGCTTTCACTAGTTTTGCATGTGTATGGTGGTCTGAACATTGTAGATTATATCCTATTCCAACTACTTGGGCTGCTTTGAAAACTGCTATGCGTACGCGTTGGGTTCCACCATATTATCAACGTGAATTGCTTCAAAAATTGCAGCGTTTAAGACAAGGAAAAAATTCTGTAGAAGAATATTATCAGGAATTACAAACTGGCATGATTAGATGTGGTATTGTTGAGGAGAATGAAGCTATGCTTGCACGTTTTCTGGGTGGATTAAATAGAGAGATTCTGATAGAGGCAAAGGTGTCCCGTCTTTCGATGAGATGATGGATATCGCTTTGGTGGAAGTCGACTTTGACGATCCGACTACGAACGTGTGAGGACGTCGCGCCTTAGCAATCGCTAAACCAACTCCGAGAGGTTATTGACCACGCCGGAGCACGATCAACCTGACCACGAGGGTCTGTTTCCTGCGAGCAAACGAAGAACAAGCAAGAAACTAAGATTGCAATCTGGATATTGCGAATATAAGATGAAAGCTTTATTGATCAAGGTGGGGTTCTGTGACGCCTTTGTCTGGTCGTTGAACACAAACGAAGTACGCGAAGTTGCAGCTATGGCGAACTTTTAATCTAAACAAAACCCAAAGTCTAAACGATGCCCTAAGGGCTGTATATATGGAGGAAGAGGGGGGAATTTCGTGGCCCTTGGTGGAGGGGTCCGAAATCAACCCTATCTCTTGTTTCCCCACACATACGGACTCTAAAAATAGCCTATACTTATGTATTTCGAAATTACATGGGCCTGGCCCAATAATAAGGTGACGCAGCACCTAGAATAGCCTCGGGACGAAATTTATGAAGTGGCATCTTGTATATTTCGTCCAAGGCTTCATGCACCCATTATGGTGGCTTCAAAGTCCTGAAATCATCACTTGTAACTCCGTTCTTGTTTCCCTTGCGCATGCCATCATCTCCATGCTTGTTCTTGCTCCAATGTTCATCCTTCTCCAAGCTAGGCCCTTCATTTGTAAGCTAAACAAATGATAGAGGCAAAGGTGTCCCGTCTTTCGATGAGATGGTGGATTTCGCTTTGGTGGAAGTCGACTTTGACGATCCGACTACGAACGTGCGAGGACGTCGCGCCTTAGCAATCGCTAAACCAACTCCGAGAGGTTATTGACCACGCCGGAGCACGATCAACCTGACCACGAGGGTCTGTTTCCTGCGAGCAAACGAAGAACAAGCAAGAAACTAAGATTGCAATCTGGATATTGCGAATATAAGATGAAAGCTTTATTGATCAAGGTGGGGTTCTGTGACGCCTTTGTCTGGTCGTTGAACACAAACGAAGTACGCGAAGTTGCAGCTATGGCGAACTTTTAATCTAAACAAAACCCAAAGTCTAAACGATGCCCTAAGGGCTGTATATATGGAGGAAGAGGGGGGAATTTCGTGGCCCCTGATGGAGGGGTCCGAAATCAACCCTATCTCTTGTTTCCCCACACATACGGACTCTAAAAATAGCCTATACTTATGTATTTCGAAATTACATGGGCCTGGCCCAATAATAAGGTGACGCAGCACCTAAAATAGCCTCGGGACGAAATTTATGAAGTGGCATCTTGTATATTTCGTCCAAGGCTTCATGCACCCATTATGGTGGCTTCAAAGTCCTGAAATCATCACTTGTAACTCCGTTCTTGTTCTTGCTCCAATGTTCATCCTTCTCCAAGCTAGGCCCTTCATTTGTAAGCAAAACAAATGTATCCAATTTAGGCAGCATCATATTCTCATGAACATTAGAATCATTACCAAGAAACGAAAGTACCTGGTAGTTTAGTTGGCGTGCACGAGCTCTAGTAATTGGTCCAGTATGTATAGCAGCAGGGGCTGTGGGTGTAACAATTGTATTGATGTCCTCATCAGAAATCCACCATCTCATCGAAAGACGGGACACCTTTGCCTCTATCAAGTGGTATCAGATTTCCAGGTTGCTCGGTGAGATTTTACAGTTTTTCGTAGTTTAGATCGAGTCTGTTCTTCATACCTACAGTCCACGAAAAAGCCACAAAAAAAAATTAGGGTTAGTTCATCATATCCGAACCAATCTGAGCCTTTGCATAATCTTTTTAGGGTTTTGCTTTGTTGAATTTGCGGTTGCATCGTCGTGTCTAGTTGCTGGTCTTAGAGTCTAGTCTTTTAGAGTTTCGAGTTCTGGTCATAAGTTGTCACGCCGCCGCCGCACCATCATCATCGCCCCTGCCATCTACCACCACCGTTTCTCCGCCACCGCTTCGAATCCGTATCCATATACCACCACAGCTGTCATATACCACCACCTCTGCCATCTACCACCATATATCCACCACCAATCCGAGTTCTTGTCATATTAGGTTTGTTTTCGAGATCCATCTAGATTCCGATTCGTGTTTCCTTGCCGGGTAGCCACGCTCCGTTTAGGCCCAAAATTTTTCGAAAACGCATTTTTCGAAAAAATTTCTGGCTATCCTATTTTTAGGTGTTTCTGAGTGTTTTGAGACAGGTGCCATTATAGGAAGTTTTTTTTGACCCGTTTCCAGTTTTTGGGTCCGGGCAGTCAAAAAAAAAAAAATTGGTCAAAAAAATTTCGTGCCCATCCTGTCAGTTTGAGCTAAGAAGAGTTTTGAGACACTCGCCATTATAGTGATTTTTCGCAAAAAAAAAAGCAGCGCAAAAAAAAAGAGCGCAAAAAAAAAGCAGCGCAAAAAAAATGAAGAGCGAAAAAAAAAATCAGAGTGTGCTTTTCCCTTGTTTACATGCCGCGCCGTGATTTTGTTGGTGTTCTAGGCTCGCGTCTCTAGCACAGTCTAGCCTAGGACCAGCACAGTACCGTCGTTGAGCGTTTATTCAACTTTGCATCTCTGAATTGATTATTGCTGACCCTTTTTGCTACCATACTATAAGCCTTCCCAGCTCCACATACATCTACGTCGTGTGTTTGACTCTCCCTGGTAATCGCTCTATCCAAGTTTTGAGAGTTTTTGACTACAACGGTTGCCGATCACCGCCTGCTGCTGGGTAAGAACTGGTAAGAATTTGAGATTTGCTTGACGGATTTGTGATACACCACCACCACTTCTTAGTAGTCTGTAGGATCATATTCTTGTGTGTTTCTATTGCTGCTAACCATGCCAGGATCACAAGCCGACGAGATTGACTGGGAGAATTTATCGAACAAGGAGCTTCATGATAAGTTTCAGCAAATGATGACTGAACAGGTGCAAGATGTGCTGAACATGATGAGGACATCAATACAATTGTTACACCCACAGCCCCTGCTGCTATACATACTGGACCAATTACTAGAGCTCGTGCACGCCAACTAAACTACCAGGTACTTTCGTTTCTTGGTAATGATTCTAATGTTCATGAGAATATGATGCTGCCTAAATTGGATACATTTGTTTTGCTTACAAATGAAGGGCCTAGCTTGGAGAAGGATGAACATTGGAGCAAGAACAAGAACGGAGTTACAAGTGATGATTTCAGGACTTTGAAGCCACCATAATGGGTGCATGAAGCCTTGGACGAAATATACAAGATGCCACTTCATAAATTTCGTCCCGAGGCTATTTTAGGTGCTGCGTCACCTTATTATTGGGCCAGGCCCATGTAATCTCGAAATACATAAGTATAGGCTATTTTTAGAGTCCGTATGTGTGGGGAAACAAGAGATAGGGTTGATTTCGGACCCCTCCACCAAGGGCCACGAAATCCCCCCCCCCCTCTTCCTCCATATATACAGCCCTTAGGGCATCGTTTAGACTTTGGGTTTTGTTTAGATTAAAAGTTCGCCATAGCTGCAACTTCGCGTACTTCGTTTGTGTTCAACGACCAGACAAAGGCGTCACAGAACCCCACCTTGATCAATAAAGCTTTCATCTTATATTCGCAATATCCAGATTGCAATCTCAGTTTCTTGCTTGTTCTTCGTTTGCTCGCAGGAAACAGACCCTCGTGGTCAGGTTGATCGTGCTCCGGCGTGGTCAATAACCTCTCGGAGTTGGTTTAGCGATTGCTAAGGCGCGACGTCCTCGC
>NW_025229413.1:0-23299 GCF_018294505.1 Triticum aestivum | reverse complement strand
CACATGTCTTCTTGAGGGGAGAGACATGTTCATATGATCTGTTGTGCTTATTTGCATTAGCATACATTAGCTCTGATCATCATTCATATCTTTCAGCTCTGATTTTTCAGCTCTGATTTTCTATTCCCTATCTTCTCCCAGTATCCCATGCTAGATTCAGGGGGAGCAAGACATCTAAGGGAAAGAAATCATTTAAATTCATTGCATATCTTTACTCTTGGGGACATGTCTAATCCAATGTGGTACTCAGTACTCACTCTCTACATGTCATCCCAGTCTTGGTATTCTTGTGGTTTCTTCTGTTTGCTCCGGCTAGTAGATGCATCTGTGTTATCTAACCTTGTTTTCACAGGTTGATTCCATCGTAAGCCAACTCAAGACTACAAGGTAAGTATATGCATCACAATCATGTGTATGAGGAATTCTTGCTGATGTACATACTGTTTGCAAGAAGAACTCATGGGCATGAAGGTATTCTCTTTAATACTTTTTGCTCTGATGCATATGGCCAAGATACATGTAACACATTGCCTGATCTATCATGGTTATGCTATCACATGCTTCTGTATTTCATATTCACATGATTGCATACATGTAGGGGGAGCCTATGCTTGTTACATGTCTTTCGAAAGCTTTACTTGCTATTCTTTATATCTTTTTCTAAAGCTTTGATGTATGTTGTCATCAATTACCAAAAAGGGGGAGATTGAAAGCACAAGTGCTCCCTAGGTGGTTTTGGTAATTAATGTCAACATATCTCTTGTTGGACCAACACTTTTATCTAGTATGTTTCAGATAAGTTCAACAATGGAGTGGCATGGACTAAAGGATGTGGGAACTCCTTCAAGATGCTAAGGACAAAGGATTGGCTCAAGCTTCAAGCTCAAGACTCTTCATTTTACATTTTAGTGATCCAAGATCACATTGAGTCTATAGGAAAAGCCAATACTATCAAGGAGGGATGAGGTGTTGTTAATGAGCCTCTTGCTTCAAAGTGCTTAGTGATATGCTCCAAATACCCTCAACTACTTTCCCACTTCCACACATATGTCCTAAACCTAAAGTCGAACTCGGCCCCACTAATTCTTTCTATCTGGTGCCACCGAGTTTTGATGTCTTAGCCATTGCCACAAACCCTAGGCAAATTGGTCTCACCGATAGGGATCTTGGTCTCACCGAGATGGGATTGTAATCTCTCTGTGTATGTCCATTATCAAAATCGGTCTCACCGAGTTTGAGCAATCGGTACTACCGAGATTACAATGCAAACTCTCTAGTTAACCTATTATCAAAATTGGTCCCACCGAGTTTGATAGTCGGTCAAACCGAGTTTGCCTGACCAACTCTCTTGAAAGCTCATTACCAAATTCGGTCCCACCGAGTTTGTGTAATCGGTCTTACAGAGATTACATTATGCCCTAACCGTAACCAAATCGGTCTCACCGAGTTGCATTTCGGTCCCACCGAAAACCCTAACAGTCACATTATTTGCTAAATTGGTCTGACTGAGTTTAATGATTCGGTCCCACCGAGTTTGGTAGATTGTGTGTAAATGTTAGATTTTGTGTGGAGGCTATATATACCCCTCCACCTCCTCTTCATTCGTGGAGAGAGCCATCAGACTGAACCTACACTTCCAGCATCCTATTTCTGAGAGAGAACTACCTACTCATGTGTTGAGGCCAAAATATTCCATTCCTACCATATGAATCTTGATCTCTAGCCTTCCCCAAGTTGCTTTCCACTCAAACCCTCTTTCCACTAGATCCAAATCCTATGAGAGAGGGTTGAGTGTTGGGGAGACTATCATTTGAAGCACAAGAGCAAGGAGTTCATCATCAACGCACCATTTGTTACTTCTTGGAGAGTGGTGTCTCCTTGATTGGCTAGGTGTCACTTGGGAGCCTCCGACAAGATTGTGGAGTTGAACCAAGGAGTTTGTAAGGGCAAGGAGATCGCCTACTTCGTGAAGATATACCGCTAGTGAGGCAAGTCCTTCGTGAGCGACGGCCATGGTGGGATAGACAAGGTTGCTTCTTTGCGGACCCTTCGTGGGTGGAGCCCTCCGTGGACTCGCGCAACCGTTACCCTTCGTGGGTTGAAGTCTCCATCAACGTGGATGTACGATAGCACCACCTATCGGAACCACGCCAAAAACATCCGTGTCTCCAATTGCGTTTGAATCCTCCAATCCCTTCCCTTTACATTCTTGCAAGTTGCATGCTTTACTTTCCGCTGCTCATATACTCTTTGCATGCTTGCTTGCTATATGTTGTGAAGGTTAAACTTGTGCCTAAACTCCACTTAAACTTTAAAAAGAACTTAAAAACTGCAACTTTGGCTCTTAGTGTCTAATCACCCCCCCTCTAGACACCTCTTCTCAAGGTCCTACACAAGCTTTTGGGTTTTCTGGTATCAAACAGAGGCATTGAAGCTAACCCAGAGAAGATTAAGGCAATTACCTCTCTGGCTAAACCGGCGTGCATCAATGATGTTCAGCGATTGGCCGGTCGTGTTGCCGCTTTAAGCCGGTTCATAAGCCGGTTAGGTGAGAAGGCCCTACTACTGTATCAAATGATGAAGAAGGCAGACACTTTTGTCTGGAGCGATGTCGCTGATGCTGCTTTTGAAGACTTGAAGAGAAAATTGTCTGAACCACCGGTTCTGGCGGCTCCAATTGATAAAGAGCCTTTGCTGTTATATGTGGCTGCCAATTCACGAGCTCTCAGCGTTGCCATTGTGGTGGAGCGTAAGGAGGCTGGCAAGGAGTATCCGGTTCAGCGGCCGGTTTATTATTTCAGTGAGGTACTCATTGAGTCTAAGCAAAGGTATCCACATTGGCAGAAACTTGTTTACGGAGTGTTTATGGCCAACCGGAAGTTGAAGCAGTACTTTCAAAGTCATCCTATAACTGTGGTAAGTTCTGCCCCTTTGGGAGACATCATCCAGAATAGGGAGGCCACAGGACGAGTCGCCAAGTGGGCTATTGAGCTTGGGCATCATGGTTTGAAGTACATGCCTCGGACTGCTATTAAGTCTCAGTCCTTGGTGGACTTTATCAATGATTGGACAGAGTTGCAGGCACCTGAGGAGAAGCCTGATAACACATATTGGACTATTCACTTTGACAGGTCCAGGCAGCTAGAAGGCTCGGGGGCTGGAATTGTCTTAACTTCCCCTCGAGGTGACAAATTTCGTTATGTCCTCCGACTTATGTTCCCATGTACTAACAATGCAGCTGAGTACGAGGCCTTACTTCATGGTCTTCGGATGGCCAAGGAGATGAACTTAAGCCGGGTAAGGTGCCTGGGCGACTCAGATCTCGTCGCTCAGCAGGTGTCAGGCAAGTGGGATTCCAAGGATCCTCTCATGGCGGCTTATCAATGTGAAGTAGATGCCATGGCTGGACATTTCAAGGGTTATCAAGTGGAGCACATTGATCAAAGGAAGAACGAGGCTGCTGATGCTTTAAGCCGGCTGGGATCTCAACGTAAGTCGGTGACACCTAACACCTTTCTTGATGTTTTGCATAATCCTTCGGTCAAGGTGCCTACCGAGGAAGAACTAGCGGTGCCAGACCCAGAGGCACAACTGGTGGCGGCTCTTCATGTCATCCCGGATTGGACAGTGCCCTATTTGGCTTACATGACCGGGGTGAGTTACCTGAGGATGAGACCTTGGCAAGACAAATTATCAGGCGTTCCAAGTCCATGACGATTGTTAACGGCGAGTTGCACCATCTAAGTGTCACTATGGAGTTTCAACGCTGTGTGTCGCCTACAGAAGGCCAAGAAATACTCCTTGAGATCCATGAAGGGGATTGTGGCCATCATGCCGGATCAAAATCTCTTGTAGCCAAAGCTTTTCGTCATGGTTTCTATTGGCTGACGGCTCATGCTGATGCGGAGGATCTGGTCAGCAAATGTGACGGTTGTCAAAAGTTCTCACGACGAGCTCATGTGCTGGCTCAAGAATTGAGGATGATCCCAATCACTTGGTCGTTTGCGGTCTGGGGGCTTGACATGGTTGGACCTTTCAAAAGGTCTAAGGATAAAAAGACACATCTACTGGTGGCAGTGGACAAGTTTACCAAGTGGGTTGAGGCAGAGCCAGTCAATAAGTGTGATGCAGCTACGACGGTTCAGTTCATGAAAAAGGTGATCTTTCGTTTTGGTTTCCCGCATAGCATCATAACTGACAATGGCACTAATCTCTCTAAGGGTGCCATGGAAGAGTTCTGTCAAAGAGAACATATCTGGATTGATGTTTCAGTTGTTGCTCATCCTCAGTCCAATGGTCAAGCGGAAAGAGCTAATCAAGAGATCATGAAAGGCATCAAGCCCCGGCTCTTAGTCCCCTTACAGCGGACTCCGGGTTGTTGGGTGGAGGAGTTACCCTCCGTGCTATGGAGCATCAACACTACGCAAAACAGATCTATGGGATACACACCTTTCTTCATGGTCTATGGAGCAGAGGCGGTTCTGCCAAGTGACATCCGACATGACTCACCCCGTGTGCCGGCTTACATTGAGGCGGATAACGAAAAGGCTCGACAGGAGGCACTTGACTTGTTGGATGAGGAGCGAGACTTGGCAATAGACCACTCGACGATTTACCAACATGACCTGTGCCGCTATCACAGCCGCCGGGTTAGGAGCAGAGCTTTTCAGGAAGGCGACTTGGTACTCCGGCTCATCCAGGATCAATCTAACATGCACAAGCTATCTCCGCCTTGGGAAGGACCCTTTGTGGTCAGCAAGAATCTAAATAACGGGTCATACTACCTCATTGATGTTCGAGAGCACAAAGACTCACGTAAATCGGAGGAGGAGACTCGCCGGCCGTGGAATATTGCTCATCTGTGGCCTTACTATACTTAAAGCCTTCGGCTCTTAAGATGTATATACGTTTGACGATGTACATATTAGATAAAGTAATAAAGCAGGATCTCTGTCCTTTTTTCCATAAAGAATGTGTTTATGTCTTCTTTATCAGGTGGTGGACACTACTAACAGGGACCGGATCATATCTGAATCCAGCTTTCCCTTTGGTCCGGCTTATGATCATATCTGGATCTAGCTGTGGTCACTTGGGGGCTTCTTGTTCAAACATAGGTCGTATTCGAACCAAAGTGAACATAGCTATCGATACCCACTTGATCGGCATACTGCCAAACCCACTTGGGGGCTTCTTGATCATATTTGAATCACAGCTTAACCCCTTTGGTCCTGACGTGGATCGTATTCGAATCAGCGTCATTAAACAAATCTTATGTTCACTTGGGGGCTTCCTGTTCAAACATAGGTCGTATTCGAACCAAAGAGAACATAGCTGTCGATACCCACTTGATGGGCATCGCCAAAGCCACTGGGGGCTATATGATCATATCCGAAACTTAGCTTAACCCCTTTGGGACGGTTCTCTGATCGTATTCGAATCAGGAGCCTGTGAACATTACTTATGAATATAGTTACTTTAACTGTCTTAAAATCTTCTTGAGGAGATGGTTCTTGTTTTCTTCCGGTTTCGTATTGATTACCCCAAGTTCTACAAAGTGCCAGGTAAAGCATCATATGAGCCGGGAAGGTTACCAAAGGGTTCGCAGGTATGCTATTGCGATTATAAGTAATCATAAATCGGTCTATATATGATGTTTTTTGTGCTATGTTCCGGGTTATCAATACTTTATAAACCCCTGGTGCAGTAAACCGCCCAAGAAAGTTTTGTTTGTTTTATGTGCAGAATAAGGCAAGGAAAATTTAACTTCAAGGAGACAAACGGTCAACATAAGCTGGGGATATAGGCTAATGGCGGCTTACGAAATTGTTAAGCGCCATAAGCATGCACGAAGGCATGACAAACATTGAGAAGTTTTTCTATCCTATTACAAGACTCCCCGAGTCTGAATAAGTGAAGCATCGTTTTGGCAAAGAATAAGACACCTGGCAGCTCATTCCTTTGGCAGGCTTGATGGCTTCGGGTTATCCTTCTCCGCCTCTCCGTCAGTTGCTTTGTCCTGGAAGGTGGATGAGGCCTAGTCAATGCCGCTCAAGGCTTCAAATTCAGCCTCGTCATCTATTAAACCGGCCGGGTCCACTTCAGGGGCAAAGGTATGCTTACACGTTGGAGGGATCAGGCTGACTTGGTCATACGGAACGTTTGGGATTCTCTGGTTCTCGCTATCATAGCCCAGCGAATACTTAGTGAGATCAGTATCGTTGCCAATAAGAGTCGCCAAGGGACGAATGACTTTGACACAGGCAGTGAAGTCTTGATCATCAAATGCAGATCCATCCTCCTTCAGGCTTGGATATCCAAGAGTAAGATTAGCCAAGTCAAGCTCTGGCACCCAAGCCTTGGCCCGGCTTAATGCGGCCACGACTCCAGCTCTCGCAGATGCCTGCCTTAAGTCCTTAATCCATTGAGGTAGTACTGCGAGATGCGTCAGCACATCTTGTAGGAGGCGAGGAGGGGCATTTGATAATGCCACAACGGCCAAAGCATGTTGTGACCCGGAGTACAGCTGCTCCACAAGGGTATAAACTGCCTTGAGCTTGATCAGCATGTTCTGCTTGAGGTTGGTACTCCTGGGGCCTGTATGGTCACAAGCATAACAATAAGCCGGAGATAATTATCACAATAATCCTTGGAAGATTACAATGTTTAAGGTTTTTCAAAGTGGCTTACCGAAGATGGCTGAGACCATTTGAGATATCTGCCGCTTTAAGTCGGACAGTTCGGTTGTTGCCTCTGCAAGAGATGCTTCTACCATCTCGGCCCAAGTCACTAGTGAAGCCCTCTCATCAACCCAAGCTTTTTTCTTTGATTCAAAATTTTTCTTCAATTTCTCTTGTTCGGAGATGCTGAATTCAGACTTGGAGTTTGCTTTCTGAGTTTCAAGCTCTTGAAGTTTCAGCTGGCTCTTCAGGTCAGCAATCTCCGATTCAAATTGACTTATGGTGGCCTGTATTAGCATGAGGTTATGGTAAGGATCATGATAAGGTAACATTCAAGTCCCAAACACTTTACAAGTAAAGATATTTGGCACTTGGGGGCTAATGTATGCTCATAGAATTTTTTAACTTACTTACCGAGTCATACATATTAAGTCTCAAGCATTTTACAAGTAAAGATACTTGACACTTGGGGGCTAATGTGTCAATTCAAAGTCTCATGCTATCACCGGGTTAAATGTATTCGCTTTAAATCGGACAAACTAACAGTAAGTAGATTTCTAAGTCTATAGCATATTCATTCATAAGCAATAGAGTTGGGGGCTGGTACAGAAAGTAAGGTTCAGGAAAAAGCCAAAGTTATACCTCAGATTTATGCTGTATTTGCTTCACCATGTCAATTTCCAGGTCACGACTATTGTGCACTTGGTTCAGATAGCCCGAGACTATATCACCAATGCTTAGGTGAGTATAATCAGTGATGTCTTGTTTGGCTTTCCGACGTTGGGCAAACTCCTCCTTGGCAGTGCATTGATCAAGAACAGTAGGCTGGTCCGGTTCAACATATTGGCTTTTCAGAAATTCAACTTCTGGATCAGTCGTCTTGACCGGGCTAGGAATTTCCGGGTTATCAGAATTGTGGACAACGTCTTCTGCAGGCGGGTCAGAGGTTGACACCGGAATATCCAAAGTCGGTTCAGGCGGTGGCTGATGAGTGGACCGTCAGGAACGGATGAGTCAATCGCCGGTTCAGTGACCACCGGGTCTCGGGACGGCTTATTTTTCTTTGCCCTCTTGCTGGGCTTCACTTGCAGGCTGTCAATCAAAGTGGAAGGATGAGTATCAACATATAAGTATGGAAAAACTTAAAGTAAGAAAGGTTGCATTACCCGGGAGCTGTTTTAAAAGCCGGCATGTTTGATTGCATCGACTCGTCGGAAGACGGAGAAGCATCCTGATAATTGGAGTCATATGAATTGAGAGGTTGGCGAATTAGACCCGCCAAAGGAAAAGTAGAATGTAAATCGGAGATAACCTCGGTTCACCGCTTCCTGGTTATATCAGGTAAGCCGAAGGAGAGTTCGGCATCTTGAGTGGCCCGAGTTTGCCTCCGGTTCTCAAGCTGTTGTTGCTTCAAGAGAAATTGAGGATCTTGGTAAGCTAGAGGATGTGAAAATCTTACTTTCCGGGTCACCCTTCAGATTTTTTGTATTGGCAAAGGCTCTGAGTTGGAAGAGATTATAGTTACCTCTTCTTCAACTGCTTGACTGTTCCCTGTATCCTCCTAAAAGGATAGAATGTCAGTAAAATAACGACAGGGGAGTTAAGAAAATTAAAGAATTACCTCTTCATCATCCGAAGAAGTATCATCTAATTTGAGCAAGTTGGAGGCGCTGGGTTTCTTCTTCTTTGAGGTCCCCGTCTTGGCGGCTTTGCTTTCAGTTTTCTTGGCTGCCCTGGCTTGCTTGGCAGCCTCATGGTCATACTTGACCTTCCAGAAATTGTCATCGACCTATCGAAAAAGATAAGGGATCATAAATACAAGAAGGTATAACATGTTAAAGAGTATTTTTGAAGATTGATAACTTACCGCAGGGGCCGGGTTCTTCTTGCAGAAGGGAAGTAAGCTGAAGGCATTACTGGTTACAGTGCCCTCCTTCAACAAAGATTGGACTATAGCATCTACCACATCGTCTGGTAAATCATCAGGACTATGACGCATTGGGTCATCATTTTCTCCTGTGTAAGTACACATTAAGCCGGAGCGGCGGCTTAATGGTAGTATCCGCCAGGTGACCCAGACTTGAACCAGATCGATGTCGTTTAAACCGTTCCCTAGAAGAGCTTTGATCTTCCTGATGGTGGGGTTGAGAGGCAGGCGCTCAACAGCGGATAACTTATCTGCCAGCGGATGATTGGATTTGAGACGCAAGGCGCCAAAGCCGGGCAGAGGCTTCTCATTAGCCGGTGATGTATCTTGACAGTAGAACCACGTCTGGTTCCAGTCTTTCGGGTGACTTGGCAGCTTAGCATAAGGGAAAAGACAATCTCTCCGCCGCTGGATTGAGATGCCGCCGAGTTCAAGACTAGGCCCGTTGGCACGTTCATTTTGCCGGTTCAAATAGAAGAGTTCTTTGAACAAAAGCAGACTTGGCTCCTCTCCGAGGTACACCTCGCAGAAGACTTGAAAATTGCAGAGATTTGACACGGAATGGGGTCCAATGTCTTGAGGACTAAGGTCAAAGAAATTCAGAACTTCCCTGAAGAAGTTTGAGCCGGGAGGGGCAAATCCCCGGTTCATGTGATCCGTGAAAACTACTACCTCCCCATCTTTGGGTTGAGGTATTTCCTCAGACGGGTTAGGGGCACGATAAGACATGACCTCCCTCTTCGGCAGATGGCCGGACTTCACGAACTCGGCAAGTTTGCTTTTGGTCACTGTGGATGGAACCCAATTGCAAGTCACAGGGGCTTTGGCTGCTTTAGGAGCCATGACAACAGTGGCCTACGATAAAATAAGAAATCTCCGGTTCAACTTTAACCCGGGAGAAATATCTAAAATTATTTAAAGTGGCGGCTTAAAGAAAAGGGCCTAATGACATAAGGGTGATTGTGCAATAATATTTAAGTCGCTAGCAGTGTCAAGAGCAATTCAAGAACTCTTAAGATCATGATAAGAAGAAGAAGTTTGCCGGGTGATAGAAACAAGTTTCACAGACGACAACTATTATTCTGGATCAAAGTATTTCTCTGAAAGAGAAATTTTCTAGACCTAAAAATAGGGCAGAGAAGTTCATACACTCAAAGAGGGTTTCTAAACAAGGGAAATGAGATTTATTTCTATGCAAGATGAACACAAACAACTACAACAGCAGTTCTGCATAGTTTTTTCGATCTAAGCAGGGCATTGGAGGTGAAAACTAACGAGGGTTTGCATTGGGCAGTGATGAACACCGACGAACTAGGCAGAGCTTCAAGGTAGATCTAAGAAAGGGGGAGAGAGGAACTCACAGATGAGGATGAGCTGCGGAGGTTCGCCGTTGATCTCTGGTCAAAGTCAGGTCGATGCAGCGGCCTGAGTCGATGAAGACGAGGGGGTCGATGGCGACGACGGCGGAGCTTGAGTGGCAGAGAGGAGAGGAAGAAGACGACTGAAAGGATAAAAAGGAAAAGACCTAAGTCGCGGCTATTTATAGGGAGAGGATAAGTGAGACGGCGCGGGAAATGAGGAGATAAGAATTACTATCCAGCAGCCCCGTCGCCTCGATTTTCGTAGCAATCAATAAAGAGGAGATCCGTTGAAGGATTCAATGGAATAGAAAATGAGTTAAAGGAAGAATGACGTCACACCGGGTTAAGACGGATCCAGAAGATGACGTCATGGCGGGTTAACAAAAACCCTCTGTATAGTCAGAAGACTGAAGATTTAATTCTTTAAAAATATTTTTTAGATTGACATGAACAGGTTCAAATCAATCTGGGGCCTAATGTTGGGAATATAACTATTTGTGTAAGCCGCCCAGGAGGGGCTGGGTTACACAAAGAGTACTCATCAGAGAGAAGCCCAAGGCCAAGCATGAAGATGGCGGTTCATGAAGGGCCTAAGGCCCATAGGCGACTTAAGGCCCGTTGTAGTAAACCGCCATGATGGCATGACTTGTAACATAAGGTAGATTTAACTAGTCACCGAGCCGGACACTGTTTATAAGCCGGCCGGGACTCTGCAAGCCACAGGGCGTCAACCCGTGTATATAAGGGGACGACCTGCTGGCGGCTTAGGGCAAGAAACAGCTCATTGAGAGCCGGGCATAGTGTATCTCACTCCCTGGTCATCTAAACATCAATACCAACCCAACTAGACGTAGGCCTTACCTTCACCGTAAGGGGCCGGACTAGTATAACTCTCTCGTGTCCTTTGTCCCGATTTAACCCCTTCAAGCTTCCTAGTTGCGATGGCTCCACAACTAAGTCCTTTCACGAGGACATCTGACGTGACAATTCCACAACAACACCTGTAGAGCTCCTTTATAATCACCCAGTTATGTTGTGATGTTTGGTAGCACACAAAGTGTTCCTCCAGTAAATGGGATTTGCATAATCTCATAGCTATAGGAACATGTATAAGTCATGAAGAAAGCAATAGCAACCACTACAAAAAAATACACTTCCGTGATGATACGTGTTTGTCACAGTAGGTCGCGTTTTTTGTCTTGCATGTACATCCATGACAAATTTATGACAGAATCAAGATAGTCATACCTGTGCTGTCGTAGAAGTGTTCCATGACATTACCAAAATTATCATCACGGAAGTGTCCACTTCCATGACGATAAATCACGCGTGACAGAAGTGCTTTCGTCAAGTGTGACCGACATGTGGCATCCACCGTAACGGAACGCCGTTAAGCTATCGGGTCGGGTTTTGGATCCCATAACCTGTTAACAGCCCCGACCAATGGGGATTTTCCACGTGTAAAATCATCATTGGCTGGAGGAGACATGTGTCAGGTCTGCGTTGGCACAGGTGTCACTCATCCAATGGGCGAGATGCGCCTATGATATGTACACGTGGACCGGCCCATCAAGTTTAAATGGGCCGGCCCAACTAAAGGCCCACAAGATTTTGCGGACCATAATGGGCCGGGTCAGCTAAAGGCCCATGAGATTTTACGGACCATAATGGGCTGGCCCAGCTAAAGGCCCACAAGATTTTGCGGGCCATAATGGGCTGGCCCAGGTAAAGGCCCACAAGATTTTTGTGTGCCATAATGGGCCGGCCCAGGTAAAGGCCCACAAGATTCTTGCGGATCATAATAGGCCGGTCCAGCTAAAGGCCCACGAGATTTCACCGACATTAATGGGCCGGCCCAGCTGAAAGCCAACAAGATTTTGAGGACCCTAGTAGGCCGGCCCATTAACTGGCTGCCATGTTTTGGGCCAAATGCCGGCCCATATTTGATCCAGTCCATTAATGGCCTGCCACATTCCAGGCCTAATAGTGGCCCATATGAGGTCCGGCCCGTTAAAAGCCTACCATGTTCTAGGCCAAATTACGGCCCAGATCAGGTCCGGCCCTTTAAGAGGCTTTGGGCTCAATTATGGCCCATATCAGATTCGGCCCGTCAACTAGACACTATGCTTTTGGGCCCATTTACTAAAGGCCCACTTAGTAATTCGGCCTGATATTAGTTTTGGCATGTTAAGGGCCAGTTTAACATTTGGGCCCTATATCAATTTCGGCCTGTTAAAAGCCCGTCATATAGTTGGGCCTAACTACGGCCCTGTTTGCATCCGGCCTGCTCGCAGCCGATATCTGATTGGGCCAAACAAGGATCGAGACAATTTTGGCCTGTTAAAAGCCCGTGATTTGATTCACACAATCATGGGCCGGGGTTCATTTCGGGCTGCTACCGGCCCGTGAGTTGTTCGGCACGTTTCAGGCCCAACCTTGATACGTCTATTTTGCATCATGCTTTTATATCAATATTTATTGCATTATGGGCTGTTATTACACGTTATATCTCAATACTTATGGCTATTCTCTCTTATTTTATAAGGTTTACCATGAAGAGGGGGGATGCCGGCAGCTGGAATTCTGACTGGAAAAGGAGCAAACATTGGAAACCTATTCTGGACTGCTCCAAAAATCCTGAAACTCCACGAAACCTATTTTTGGAATTAATAAGAATTATTGAGCGGAAGAAATACACCAGGGGGCCCACACCCTATCCAGGAGGGTGGGGGCGCGCCCCCTACTGGGCGCGCCCCCTGTCTCCTGGGCCCCCTGGTGGCCCCCCGGTGTCCATCTTCTGCTATATGAGGGCTTTTATCCTGGAAAAAATCGTGGGCAAGCTTACGGGATGAAACTCCGCCGCCACGAGGTGGAACTTTGGCGGAACCAATCTAGGGCTCTGGCGGAGCTGTTCTGCCGGGGACACTTCCCTTCGGGAGGGGGAAATCATAACCAACGTCATCACCAACGATCCTCTCATGGGGAGGAGGTCAATCTCCATCAACATCTTCACCAGCACTATCTCCTCTCAAAACCCTAGTTCATCTCTTGTATCCAATCTTGTATCAAAACCACAAATTGGTACCTGTGGGTTGCTAGTAGTGTTGATTACTCCTTGTAGTTGATGCTAATTGGTTTACTTGGTGGAAGATCATATGTTCAGATCCTTAATGCATATTATTACTCCTCTGATTATGAACATGAATATGCTTTATGAGTTGTTACATTTGTTCCTGAGGACATGAGTGAAGTCTTGCTATTAGTAGTCATGTGAATTTGGTATTCGTTCGATATTTTGATGAGATGTATGTTTTCTTTTCCTCTAGTGGTGTTATGTGAACGTCGACTACATGACACTTCACCATTATCTGGGCCTAGAGGAAGGCATTGGGAAGTAATAAGTAGATGATGGGTTGCTAGAGTGACAGAAGCTTAAACCCTAGTTTATGCGTTGCTTCGTTAGGGGCTGATTTGGATCCATATGTTTAATGCTGTGGTTAGGTTTACCTTAATACTTCTTTTGTAGTTGTGGATGCTTGCAATAGGGGTTAATCATAAGTGGGATGCTTGTCCAAGTAAGGGCAGTACCCAAGCACCGGTCCACCCACATATCAAATTATCAAAGTATCGAACGCGAATCATATGAGCGTGATGAAAATTAGCTTGACGATAATTCCAATGTGTCCTCGGGAGCTCCTTTCTCATTATTAGAAATTGTCCGGGCTTATCCTTTGCTACATAAAGGATTGGGCCACCTTGCTGCACTTTATTTACTTTATTTACTTGTTACTCGTTACTATTTATCTTATCACAAAACTATCTATTACCTATAATTTCAGTGCTTGCAGAGAAAACCTTACTGAAAACCGCTTATCATTTCCTTCTGCTCCTTGTTGGGTTCGACACTCTTACTTATCGAAAGGACTACGATAGATCCCCTACACTTGTGAGTCATCAAGACTCTTTTCTGCCGCCGTTGCTGGGGAGTGTAGCGCTTTTGGTGAGTGGAGCTTGGTAATGAAACATTTATATAGTGTGCTAAAATTTTCTATTACTTGTCACTATGGAAACTAATCCTTTGAGGGGCTTGTTCGGGGTATCTTCACCCCGACCAGAAGAGCAAAGAGTTGCTCCTCAACCTACTGAACTTTATGAAAATATTTACTTTGAGATCCCTTCGGGTATGATAGAGAAACTGCTAGCTAATCTATTTGCAGGAGATGGAACATTGCATCCCGATTTACACCTTATCTTTGTGGATGAAGTTTGTGGATTATTTAAGCTTGCAGGTATTCCCGATGATGTTGTCAAAAGGAAGGTCTTCCCTTTATCTTTGAAGGGAGATGCATTGACATGGTATAGGCTATGTGATGATACGTGATCTTGGAATTATAAGTGATTGAAGTTGGAATTTCACCAGAAGTTCTATCCTATGCATCTTGTTCATCGTGATCGTAATTACATATATATTTTCTGGCCTCGCGAAGGAGAAAACATCGCTCAAGATTGGGGGAGGCTTAAGTCAATGTTATATTCATGCCCCAATCATGAGCTCTCCCGGGAAATGATTATTCAAAACTTTTATGCTCGACTTTCTCTTAATGATCGCAACCTGCTCGATACTTCCTGTGCTGGTTCTTATTTGTTGAAGACTATTGATTTCAAATGGGACTTATTGGAAAGAATTAAACGCAACTCTGAAGATTGGGGTTCCAACGATGGTAAGGAGTCAGGTATGACACCTAAGTTCGATTGTGTTAAATCTTTTATGGATACCGATGCTTTTCGTGGATTTAGCGCTAAGTATGGACTTGACTCTGAGATAGTAGCTTCTTTCTGTGAATCTTTTGCTACTCATGTTGATCTCCCTAAAGAGAAGTGGTTTAAATATAATCCTCCTATTGAAGTGAAAGTAGTTGCACCTATTACAGTTGAAGAAAAGACTATCACCTATAGTGATCCTATTGTTCCTACTACTTATGTTGAGAAACCTCCTTTTCCTGTTAGGATAAAGGATCATGCTAAAACTTCGACTGTTGTTCGTAAGAGTAATACTAGGACTTATACACCTCCTGAGCAAATCAATGTTGAACCTAGTATTGCTATGGTTAAAAATCTCTTGGATGATGATTTAGATAGGCATGTTATTTATTTCTGTGATGAATCTGCTAATATTGCTAGACCAGATACTAAGATACATAGACATGTCGTAGGCATTTCTATTATTTCCGTTAAAATAGGAGATCATTGTTATCATGGTTTATGTGATATGGGTGCTAGTGCAAGTGCAATACTGTAGGACCTTGAGAAGAGGTGTCTAGAGGGGGGGTGATTAGACACTAAGTACCAAGATTGCAGTTTTTAAGTTTCTTTAAGTTTAAGTGGAGTTTAGGCACAATTTCATCAATCACAATACATATCAAGCAAGCATGCAAAGAGTATATGAGCAGCAGAAAGTAAAGCATGCAACTTGCAAGAAAGTAAAGGGAAGGGTTTGGAGGATTCAAATGCAATTGGAGACACAGATGTTTTTGGCGTGGTTCCGATAGGTGGTGCTATCGTACATCCACGTTGATGGAGACTTCAACCCACGAAGGGTAACGGCGGCGTGAGTCCACGGAGGGCTCCACCCACGAAGGGTCCACGAAGAAGCAACCTTGTCTATCCCAGCATGGCCGTCGCCCACGAAGGACTTGCCTCACTAGCGGTAGATCTTCACGAAGTAGGCGATCTCCTTGCCCTTACAAACTCCTTGGTTCAACTCCACAATCTTGTCCGAGGCTTCCAAGTGACACCTAGCCAATCTAGGAGACACCACTCTCCAAGAAGTAACAAATGGTGCATTGATGATGAACTCCTTGCTCTTGTGCTTCAAATGATAGTCTCCCCAACACTCAACTCTCTCTCATAGGTTTTGAATCTGGTGGAAAGAAGATTTGAGTGGAAAGCTACTTGGGGAAGGCTAGAGATCAAGATTCATATGGTAGGAATGGAATATCTTGGCCTCAACAAAATGAGTAGGTAGTTCTCTCTCAGAAATAGGATGCTGGAAGTGTAGGTTCAGTCTGATGGCTCTCTCCACGAATGAAGAGGAGGTGGAGGGGTATATATAGCCTCCACACAAAATCTAACCGTTACACACAATTTACCAAACTCGGTGGGACCGAATCGTTAAACTCGGTCAGACCGATTTAGCAAATAATGTGACCATTAGGGTTTTCGGTGGGACCGAAATGCAACTCGGTAAGACCGATTCGGTTAGGGTTAGGGCATAACGTAATCTCGGTAAGACCGATTACACAAACTCGGTGGGACCGATTTTGGTAATAAGCTTTCCAGAGAGTTGGTCAGGCAAACTCGGTTGGACCGATTATCAAACTCGGTGGGACCGATTTTGATAATAAGTTAACCAGAGAGTTTGCATTGTAATCTTGGTAGTACCGATTGTTCAAACTCGGTGAGACCGATTTTGATAATGGACATACACAGAGAGATTACAATCCCATCTCAGTGAGATCGAGATCCCCATCGGTGAGACCGATTTGCCTAGGGTTTGTAGCAGTGGCTAAGACATCAAAACTCGGTGGCGCCGGATAGGAAGAATCAGTGGGGCCGAGTTTGACTTTAGGTTTAGGACATATGTGTGGAAGTGGGAAAGTAGTTTAGGGTTTTGGAGCATATCACTAAGCACATGAAGCAAGAGGCTCATTAAGCAACACCTCATCCCTCCTTGATAGTATTGGCTTTTCCTATAGACTCAATGTGATCTTGGACCACTAAAATGTAAAATGAAGAGTCTTGAGCTTGAAGCTTGAGCCAATTCTTTGTCCTTAGCATTTTGAAGGAGTTCCCAAATCCTTTAGTCCATGCCACTCCATTGTTGAACTTATCTGAAATATACTAGATAAAAGTGTTAGTCCAACAAGAGATATGTTGACATTAATTACCAAAACCACCTAGGGAGCACTTGTGCTTTCAATCTCCCCCTTTTTGGTAATTGATGGCAACATACATCAAAGCTTTAGATAAAGATATAAAGAATAGCAAGTAAAGCTTTGGAAAGACATGTAACAAGCATAGGCTCCCCCTACATGTATGCAATCATGTGAATATGGAATGTAGAAGCATGTGAGAGCAAAAACATGATAGAGCAGGCGATGTGTTACATGTATCTTGGCCATATGCATCAGAGCAAAGAATGTTGAAGAAAATACCTTCATGCTCATGAGTCCTTCTTGCAAACAATATGTACATCAGCAAGAATTCCTCATACACATGATTGTGATGCATATACTTACCTTGTAGTCTTGAGTTGGCTTAGGATGGAATGAACCTGTGTAAACAAGGTTAGATAACACAGATGCATCTACTAGCCATAACAAACAAAAGAAACCACAAGAATACCAAGACTGGGATGACATGTAGAGAGTGAGTACTAAGTACCACATTGAATTAGACATGTCCCCAAGAGTAAAGATATGCAATGAATTTAAATGATCTCTTTCCCTTAGATGTCTTGCTCCCCCTGAATCTAACATGGGATACTGGGAGAAGATAGGGAACAGAAAATCAGAGCTGAAGGAAAACAGAGCTGAAAGATGTGAATGATCATCAGAGCTAATGTATGCTAATGCAAAATGAGCACAATAGATCATATGATCATGTCTCTCCCCTCAAGAAGACATGTGGACATCTCTCCTCTTGAACACAAAGAATCTGGAATCCTTGAGAAATACTTTCTACTTAAGTATCCTCTCCCCCTGGAGATCTCCCTCTTCTTTTGAGGGTCTCTCCCCCTAGAAGGTCTCTCTCTCCCTTAAGAAGGAAGGTGATAAGTTTTGATGCTCTCTCTCTATCTCCAAATGATAATCTTTGATGTTCTCTCTCTCCCCCTTTGACATCAATTTCCAAGAAGGGTCTTCTGGACTCTGTCGAATGGGTTTGGTCCTTGAGACACAGAACAAAGCAATGATAAAAATGTGATGCTTGTAAAGGACAAGATTCATTGAGTGGAGCTGGATTAGAAGAAACACAGAATATGTGGCAAAGAGTTTTTCCTGTTATGAAATCGGTGGCACCGAGTGGTATGCTTCGGTCGTACCGAAATGATTCGGTTGGGCCGAAAATAACAAATCGGTGAAAGCGAGTTCATATCAGAAAAAACACTTGTCACCTCAGCTCACTTAGACTAGTAAGATCTCACAAAGATTTGCAAGGAATTTACTAAAAGATGTGCAAGGAATTGGAATGCAGAAAATGCAAAACAAACAGAAAAAAAATCTAGATGAAGTTTTTTTTAATTGAAAGAGGGGAAACAAATATGCATGAGACAAATGCAAAAACACAGAAGAGAACACAAGAGAACTTCATCTAGAGATGGTCGGCGACAAATTCACCTATGTTAGAGTATATTGACTTAGGAGTCAAGTGAGATCACTTGATCATAGGTCATACTCATCGTTTAAGCTCAAAATTGGGTTCCCATTTTTCGTTTAAGCATCTTGATGTATTCACATCTTGTCGAGTTGCTTTAACTCATGACTTGGAGTAAAGCTTCTCTAAGATGGAATGACATACCTTGGTTGGTGGTGTTGTCCATGTAGTTGAACTTGTGTGGGTTTCTCAAGGTTGATGTAGCTCATCAAGAGTTGGAAGCACCACTTGGAATTTGAGTCCATCTACCTACATGGGTTAGTTCTTGCAAGGAAGAGCACTTGTGTATCCAAAAGTGACAATCATGAAGCTCAAAATAGAATTTGTCAAAGGATATGTTTGAATGATTTTGTGCTTCCTTGGCTTCAACTGCCTTGTGTAGAGACTTGGTGATGTAGAGATTGCTCAAGATATGAGTAGATGACAACCTCATGGAAATAGATTCAACCAAGTACCTACATGGGCTAGATAACATGCAAGATACAAATATATCCAAGACATAAGATTTTCATCATAAGAGAAATATCAAGGATTAGTCATAAGCTCATGTCTTGCATGTATCCAATGGAGTTTCTACTCCAAGTTTGAAGCATCAATGATGTTCAATTCTCCTCTCAACCTGCAAAACACTTTCTCATCAAGAGGTTTAGTAAATATATCCGCTAATTGCTTTTTAGTGCAAACATGCTTAAGATCAATGTCACCCTTAGCAACACGATCTCGAATGAAATGATGACGAACTTCAATATGCTTAGTTCGAGAATGTTGCACAGGATTATGACCAATTTTTATAGCACTATCATTGTCACAAAGCAATGGAACATGTTTCACATATATCCCATAATCTTTAAGAGTTTGGGTCATCCAAAGTAATTGAGCACAACATGAACCAGCGGCAATATATTCAGCTTCGGCGGTGGATAAGGATACCGAGTTTTGTTTCTTGGAGGACCAAGACACAAGAGATCTACCAAGAAATTGACAAGTACCCGAAGTGGACTTTCTATCAACCTTGTCTCCGGCATAGTCCGAGTCAGAATAGCCAACAAGATCGAAAGAGGCCCTCTTAGGATACCAAATGCCAAAGTTTGGTGTATGGATTAGGTATCTCACTATCCTTTTCACGGCCTTAAGATGACATTCCTTAGGAGCAGCTTGATATCGTGCACACATGCACACACTTAGCATGATATCGGGATGTGAAGCACATAGATACAACAATGAACCGATCATAGAGCGATAAACCTTTTGATCAACCGGTTCACCATCTTTGGTCAAGTCAAGATGTCCACTAGTAGGCATGGGTGTAGTCATACCTTTGCATTCTTGCATATTGAACTTCTTGAATAATCCTTGGTGTACTTTGTTTGAGAGACAAAAGTACCTTCCTTAGTTTGCTTGATTTGCAAACCAAGAAAGAATTTGAGTTCACTCATCATAGACATCTCAAACTTCTCCGACATTAGCTTCCCAAACTTTTCACTAAAATGGGGGTTAGTTGAACCAAATATAATATCATCAACATAAATTTGGCACACAAATAGTTCTCCATTAACCCTTTTAGTAAAAAGAGTAGAATCAATTTTCCCAATTTGAAAGCCTTTTTCAATAAGGAACTTGGTCAAGCATTTATACCAGGCTCTAGGAGCTTGTTTAAGACCATAAAGAGCTTTGTGAAGTTTGTAAACATGATTGGGTTTCTTAGGATTGACAAAGCTGGGAGGTTGCTTAACATAAACTTCCTCCTCTATTTCACCATTTAGAAAAGCACTTTTAATGTCCATTTGGTACAAGGTGATATCATGATGATTAGCATAGGCAAGTAAGATGCGAATGGACTCAAGTCTAGCAACGGGGGCATAAGTCTCACCATAGTCCATACCTTCGACTTGTGTGTAGCCTTGGGCGACGAGACGTGCTTTGTTGTGAACTACTTGTCCATCTTCATCTTTCTAGTTGCGAAACACCCATTTGGTACCGATGACGTTGTGGTTGTTGTCGGGCTTCTCAACCAATGTCCAAACTTGGTTCCTCTCAAAGTTGTGTAGCTCTTCATGCATAGCATTTATCCAATCCGGATCTTCCAATGCTACTTCAACCTTCATAGTTTCAATGCTAGAGATGAAAGAATAGTTTTCACAAAAGTTAGCTAAACGAGTTTTAGAGCGAGTGATTCTCCCGGTTTGAATGTCATTGTATATTTGCTCGATGGGATGATCTTTAGCAATTCTTGCTCGAACTCGTGAAAGCTTTTGCTTGGGTCTTCGTTGAACATTTTCTTCATCTTGGCCTTCTTCATTGTTGGCGTTGTCGTTCTCTTGTCGTGGTGGAGAAGGAGGTTGTTGACGTTCATCTTGATGCACTTCCTCGTTTCCTTCGTCTTGGTGTGTCCCACTTGTGGATGCTTCCGTATCAACTCTTGGTTCACCTTGTCGTGAAGTAGAAGCTTCCACTTGGACGGACGAGGTACTCTCCTTCACCTCCGTTGGACGGACCTTGCCAATAGACAAGTCTTGGATTGCTTTCGAAGGATCTTTGTCTCCTACATCAATTGGCAATTGCTCTACTTGCGAGCCGTTAGATTCATCAAACTTCACATCTACCGTCTCTTCAACCTTTCAGGTGAAATTGTTGTAGACACGGTAAGTGTGAGAGTTTGAGCCATAACCTAGTAGGAAACCTTCATGAGATTTAGGAGCAAATGTAGAGCGACGATGCTTATCAAGAATGTAGCACTTTGAGCCGAATACTCGAAAGTATCCAACTTGGGGTTTGTTACCAGTGAGGAGCTCGTATGCCGTTTTGCCGAGTAGCTTGTGAAGATACAAGCGGTTTGTTGCATGACAAGCTGTCTCAACCGCTTCTGCCCAAAAGTGCTTCGGTGTCTTGTACTCATCAAGCATCGTTCTCGCCATTTCGATGAGCGTCCGGTTCTTCCTGTCAACAACTCCATTTTGTTGAGGTGTGTATGTAGCCAAGAACTCGTGTGAAATCCCTTCTTCTTCAAGAAAGGTGTCTACATTTGCGTTCTTGAACTCCATTCCGTTGTCGCTGCGAACCTTCTTGATCTTCACTTCAAATTGATTTTGGGCCTTCCTAGCGAAGTTTTTGAAGATCTTCTGGACCTGCGATTTATCATCGAGAAAGAACACCCACGTAAATCTTGAAAAATCATCAACTATAACTAGACCAAAAGAATTTCCACCGAGACTCTTGTAAGAGTTGGGACCAAAAAGATCCATGTGAAGTAGCTCGAGTGGCCTCCTTGTGGTCATAATGTTCTTCACGGGATGCCTTCCTCCAACCTGTTTACCTGCCTGACAAGCACTGCAAAGTCTATCCTTATCAAATATGACATCATTAACTCCAAGGATATGATTTCCCTTAATAAGCTTGTCAAGGTTTCGCATACCAACATGACCTAATCTTCTATGCCATAACCAGCCTTTTGAGGATTTAGCAATGAAGCAAGTTTAGGTTGAGCCTTTTTAGTGAAATCAACAATGTATAGATCACCTCTACGCACACCGGTAAATACCATTTTATGATTGTCTCGACAAAACACTTGGCAATCTACTTTAGTAAATAGGACATTGAAACCTAAATCAGCAAGTCTAGATACTGAAAGTTAGTTGTAACCGAGAGATTCAACGAGCATGACATTTTGTATGGAGCTATCATGTGATATGGCCACCTTCCCAAGGCCAACCACCTTACCCTTTGAGTTGTCACCGAAAGTGACATACTTTCGAGGAATATCATTATCAGCAAGCTCACGAAACATGTCTTTATCTCCGGTCATGTGATCGGTACATCCACTATCAAGAACCCATTCCTTTCCTCCTGACATATATCCCCGAAGATTTGCCATAAGACCAAAATGTCTCATTGCATCATCAAGATCGAAGTCACTATCATCATCCTCATCATAGTATCCACGTTCAACATCGTCATGTGGTGGATCAAATCCTACAGAGGGTGATTTGTTAGAGTGAATTTGACAATAATCTTGTCTATGAATTCTTATAGCTTCGGAAATAATGTCACTAATAATACCAACATTTCCTTTGGCACGCATAAGGTTTGTAAGCTCAAATAGACGATCACCAAACATTGGATCACTAGTATTCATCTTACTCAAAGCAATAGACTTATGAAGAATTTCATCAAGATTTTTCAAGGAATAATCGGGAAATCGTTCCTCAAGAAATTTCCATATGGTGTAGGCACACTTGAAAGTAGGCAAACATCCAATCAAGTTTCTAGGCACTCCTCTAATGATAAGTTCGACAGTTCTAAGATTCCTAATCATGTCAATTGACTCATCATGGGTAGGATGCATAGGATCAACATAAGGTGCACAAGGGCTAGCAATGTACTTGTTCAAATGATATTGATTGAAAATAACAAGCATCTCATTTTTTTCACTCATGAAAATACTCTCCATCAAGAATAGGCACTCTATGTCTAAGACTCCAAATAGTAGACTCATCCATCTTCCTCCAATGGTGATTAAACCAAAGCAATGGAGACCAATGCTCTGATACCACTTGTAGGACCTTGAGAAGAGGTGTCTAGAGGGGGGTGATTAGACACTAAGTACCAAGATTGCAGTTTTTAAGTTTCTTTAAGTTTAAGTGGAGTTTAGGCACAATTTCATCAATCACAATACATATCAAGCAAGCATGCAAAGAGTATATGAGCAGCAGAAAGTAAAGCATGCAACTTGCAAGAAAGTAAAGGGAAGGGTTTGGAGGATTCAAACGCAATTGGAGACACAGATGTTTTTGGCGTGGTTCCGATAGGTGGTGCTATCGTACATCCACGTTGATGGAGACTTCAACCCACGAAGGGTAACGGTTGCGCGAGTCCACGGAGGGCTCCACCCACGAAGGGTCCAC